>NC_063191.1:35107473-35234973 GCF_017589495.1 Alosa alosa | reverse complement strand
TGGACACAGATTTCAAAATGACTTATAATATTTAATTTGCAATAACCAGTCCTCTTTAATGTTTGCTTAAATGTTTATTTGCTTATTTATATAGATAGTTTGAGGTTTTAAAAGTAATATTTTGTCTTATATGATACATTTGAGGTCTTAAACCAAGTCAATGCTGGATTGCTGTGTTGCCCACCCGGTATGACACTGTGAATTTGTCAAGAGTCAAGATGAATTTTGCTTTTTTAACACCAAAGGTGGAGTCTATAGATATTTTTCACTATATGAAGCATACAACCCTGGAATGTGTATACATCAAAATAAGCACATGGGTTATAATCAATTTATGAACACATATTTCTTACAGTGAAAGATCTAACCAAAACATTAAGGAATTATATCTCTGTTGGGACACGATCTCCGGGAAGCCGAGATATTTTTGTCAGAGGAGATATGATAAAGTATAAAGCTAAGCAGAAAAGATCGCTATCAACTTTCAAGACAGTCCCAAAAGAGCCAAGCTCTTCTGAAACTCAGTCCCACGGGGAACTTAAAGTGAAATTTCAGACTCTCCAAACAGACCACTGTAAGCTGACACATTCTTGTGTCCGTGTGGAGTTTGCTGACAGGCCTCAGCTCGGGTCAGCACGGGTCAGGAGAATTGGGTGACGAGTGCAGCTCAGCAAACCCCTTTGGATGGAGTGGTGGAAGCAGCCATCATGCTGTGAGGGGGCCGTGGTTTCTACTTGCTCTGCAGACTAAGGTATGAGCTACACCAGGCGTAAACTTGCTGCCTCCTTATGCGGCAGCGTAAAATCCATTTTAGATGAATGGTCTATTTTTTTCGAACGCACGCCCCACTGTCATCGCCTGGTGTAGCTACTTCCATTGATTATAATGGAAGCTAATTGTTGCAGCAGACGCAACGGGAACGGAACGCTTCAGTTACGCGCCTGGTGTAGCTCAGCCCTAAGACTGAGCCACGGGGGGTATGTTTATGGTGGGCTACCTGTTTTCATGAAATTTTTGGGAGCTGTCATGTAACTCATCTGTGTTTGAGCTACTCAAACTGTCACATTCTCTGTTATGAAATGTAATCACAACTTAAAGTGAATGGTTTGAGTACAGTAGCCTAGAGACTACAGTGTAATGCAATTGTAATGTTATAGTTACAGTAGCCTACAGTTATCCACATAGCTGTCAACATTGAGCTTTGAAAATAAGGGAGATTTCCCGGGTTTTCAACATTCGTCTTTCTATTGCTATCCCTCTGCTAAAAGCAAAAATTCAGACTACAAAAATGCTTTACAAACTAAACGAGCTGCTCTAACGTAACTGTGCTTACAAATTGTCATCGGAATGTGCTCTCACAACAACCACGCTATTAAACAAGCTAATGTAACTCTAAGCTCACATTCAAGCCAGCAAAACGATGCTTTGAAAGCATCTTTTTCGCTGGAAGGGCAAGGGGATAGCAACAGGTCAACAACAGAGATCGACAGGTCTGCTGGTAGAGCTAATGTCGAGAGTATTAAAATAGGCTACGGGATATTTTACAGGAAAATATTGAAACAGGAAGACAGCGGGAAAAAAAGTTAAAATACGTGAAAAACCCGGAAAAAAATGTGAGGGTTGACAGGTATGGTTATCTGTAACCATACCTGTCAACAGGTATAGCGTTTTCAAAGCATTCAATTCAGTTTCTGGGTTTTTGCTACTGGGCTCCCTCTACAGTAAGCCTACAGAGTAGGCCTATTTGTATTTTACACAACTGTGGTAAATACCACTCACGGCTTGCATCCTTTCCCCCTGAAAAACAGGGGACATGTGGATTTGTTTACAGGCCAGAGGATAGGAACGATAATCTCCGAAGAGTCATGTCTATTTACAAGGTAAAATTACACAATTTCATACAAAAAGTAATATTGCCCAATTGCCGTTAAGCAATTTGTGATTTTCTGGGTTGAGGGAGCGCAAAGCTCAAGGTTGGTTCTCTGTAAACTGGTAGGGTACGGCTGCAGAAGGTGCACAATTCTCCCTATTGCAAGTTAGCTTACCATCAAAATAACTTTGAAGATGTTATATTAAGGTAAAAAAAAGACTTGCATAAAATGCCTTTCAGGATTAAATCATATGAAGCCATTACTCAATAAGATGTTACTAAACTGGGTGGAGGGAGTCAAAACAAGATTTAGTTTTTAGTAAACTCTGATAAGATATATGTACCCTATTAGCACATAGCATTATTGATAACTTATTTATGTCAGTGATAAGGAAAATTAACATAGTGTTTCATCAAAAAATGTGTAATCGTATGGCTTATTTCAGGACTCCTATCTATAAGATTAGATGAGCTTCCTCTGAACATATGGAACATTCTGTGCTTTAACACAGCAATATTTAGCATACATGTTCAATGTATAACTTGTAATACTCATTTTAATTTCCATATTTACGTATACTTGCCTGAAACTGGTACTGGTTCTGGATATTCTTGTCTAAGCAGGCTGCTCTGGTGGTGTCGTGGCTGTGCGGTAGGAGCGCATCAGATGTGTTTTTCTGTGAAATAGTCTCTCTCTCTCTCTCTGTCTCTCTCTCTGTTTCTCTCTCTCTCGGTCTCTCTCTCTCGCTGTTTCTCTCTTCTTTTACCCAAATGAGTTGACAACCCCCGGCGAGTCGGTTCATTCACGCTGAGTGGGTACATGCATTTCAATATCCCTGAGTGGGCTGCCGCACTTTGATGTGTACCTATTCGGTACCTTGCGGGTAATCTAGCCCGGATTAAGCCTTTTCAAAAAAAAAATTCCCCCCTCTCTTCTTTTCCCTGGCCAAGATTGCCATCACTGCCTCCGTAATCTTTTGTAATAGACGCTAATGCCGAGGCACCTGCCACACAAGCTGGGCACATCCAGTGCTATCACTGTAAGCAGATTACATCCTGTAATGCCAGGTATTTGAGGAATATCCATGCGGCTCAGTGCTGATGTAATGACTCATAAAGCCCCTTTGGTGGTTTTGTTTTTGTTGTTGTTTTCTTCTTGTTGTTTTTCCTTTCATGCGACAGAGGCTGCGAAGCGCTGCAGTGTGCGAGTGTGCTAACTCTGCCAAAAAAAAATCGAATCACATGCCCGAGATGTCTGACAGTCTGCATGCATACCTCTTTGAGATACATAGCAATGTTGGCATTCATCATGGCATACTTCACTACACAGGTGAATGGTATTTGCAGGAAGCAAGCATGGAGAGAAACATGATTCAATGATTCTTTCAGTCCATACACAGTGATGTAAATGAGCCAGTGAGTGCAGCCCTGTGAGTAAATCAGTAAATTGGACGTTGTGGGAGGGTGTACAAATTTAGAGAGACAAACAGCAACAGCTTTGTCGGACTGAACTATGTGGTTTTTATCACTTTGTTTGTTGACATTTTTCATCACAGATTTAACTATTAGAGATATGGGTCACTCTGGCATACTGCTGTAGCATAGGTGATGGATTACAGTGGTTCATCCTGTTTTGCACTGGAGGCATATTGTTTTCTGTGAGAGACACAATGCAAATTGTGTCAAGTACAGTATGCAATGAGGCCCTACTACTGCATTTAACTGTGAGGATGTCTGATGTTTGTGTTTGTCTTAAAGACCTAAAAAAAGGATAACAAAACTGCAACAGAAGGTCAAGTTCATAATTGTATACTATAACATACTAGGGAAATGCTGTCACTTAATAATAAAAGCTCAGTTGGCTGAATCTCATTATTATTACATTTTAGCCGACTTTCAGTGTCAGTCTCTGACTCGGAAGGTGTGTGTGACCAGAGATCCAGGGGAGAGTTTATTAAGAAAACATCAGCCAGGGACAGCCCTCTCAGCGTGACATCATTACTCACAGAGCAAATAAGTAGCCAAATAACCGAGAAAACACACAAGATCAAGAGAACAGACAGACAATTATGTCAAGGAACTGAAACAGATTTGATCAAATTACCCTAATTAGTGGACTGCGGTGAGCAACGCTTTGCTTATTTGCATCAAGATGGAAGTCTCCCAGGTTGGTTGCACGACTTAATTAGAGGAAAAGATTAGAACCCCGTTTCAAGGGGCTCCACCACCTTGGTTACATCTGAGTCAGGTTAACAACAACACAGATGGCGCCTTAGTCGAATCACAGCAGCTACAGGAGGAGAGGGAGGGAGGAATTGGGGGTGGATGGGGTGGTCGGCCAAGCGCTTGTTGTCTCAGTGGAAAAGCTGAGGGTATGTGTGATGTGTTTTGCCCAACGTACGGTCAACCGGTTGATCTGGACTTGATTTACAGTAGGTCAAGGTCCATTGAAACACTTCCACGACGAAACAGCATTTTGTAATACTTTCGCACCAGAACAAATATAGCCCATTCAGTCACAAATCAATGGGGGAATGGGGGAAAATGTGCATGTTGAAGTTATGTGTTTGTTTTTTTCGCAATTTATGTTTCATCGAATGGAATGTTTTGTGTCAGAGCAAACAACTCTGTAATAAACGTTGCAATGAGAGGTACGATGAAATGCAAACAGCTTTGACCTCAGCTAAGGCCATTTGTAGGTCATTGACAGTTCAGTCCAAAACGCGGTAGGTTTTCGCTAGATGCTTGGACAGAGGATGCATTGTTCCGATCAGTCTCGGATCATCCCTAGTTCTATTGTCTGCGAGCCGATGAGGTAATGACAGAGACCTACGCCAACAGGGGATGGAGGTGTGTGTAGCCGTGTTTTGAGTTACTCCGTTTCCATCTTTTGTAGCACACCCCTGTGTCAGGCAAACTCTTGACCTTGTAACGCAAACATCAACAAAATAACAGACACCAGAGGCATTCACACGTTGATGAAACATTAAATATTTGCTCCCCAAAATATTGTTTTTTAATCACACACTGTCGTCCATTAGTATAGTCAGCCTGCCCATTTCGTGGCAAGGGGATGGATTGTTCATATTGACCTGCATTTTCCAGCGTCCACTTGGCTTTGTGGTTTTGTTTTCTTGAGGTTGCTCCGATATTATGTCTTGCCTTCCTGCAGGCTTTCGGATTGTTGTTTTTTCCACCCGTGCTGCTACCCCTGTGTTCAGGGTTTTCTCCTCTTCTGCGTTATCTGCAGGAACGTGCTTCACCATGAGTACTTCTTCAGCTCTTGTTGCCATGCCATTGAGTATTGTTATCTGTCGCTATTGGCCAGCATTTATGGTCCACTGGTGATCAATTTCAATCCCGTGTCTCTGTGGTTTAGGCTCAACCTCACACTCATGTGAGTGGGGGGAGACTGTCAGGGCATATATGTGTAGTCCCACTTATGCATTTGAAAATGGTTTTGTCTGTATGCATAGATACTTGCACCAGTTTTATGACTGTGTTTTACAGATAACATGAGGAATTTTGTTGAACTCTCTTTCTTTTTTAATCGTCCATGATGAAGCAACAATGTCAACTCAATATATTTGGTCAGTTGCGAATGATAGAAATACACACACACATACACACATAAATAAATAAATAAACAAACAAATAAATAAATAAATAAATAAATAACCAGTGTTTTGTTTTTTCCTGCCCTGGTGACTTTCCTCTCTCTTTGCCTCCTCATGTACTGCTGAATAGCTGGATGGAATCACAGTGTCAGGCTCGTGTATTTCTACTTGACAGGGGTCACACTCTGTTTTGACACTGAGATTTATAGATGGGTGACAGCCACCCAGTGGGAGTGACTGGTCAGAGATTTTTTCTTTCTGTCAAATCAAAGGATATAGAGTCTGTGAAAAGAATAATTTATATTTCTTTCTTACCAATTGGATTTCTGTTATATACAGTAAAATAATGCAATTAATGGTTTCCTAAATCACCACTGCTATAAATGCACCAGTGTGAAGGAAAATTCATTTTTATATGTCTACATACAGTTCAAAATGCTGACAGCTGCATTTGTGTGTGTGTGTGTGTGTGTGTGTGTGTGTGTGTGTGTGTGTGTGTGTGTGTGTGTGTGTGTGTGTGTGTGTGGTGCATGAGAGTTTTTGAGTTTGACTCAGGAAAGCGGAGAGTGGTGTGTGTGTGTGTGTGTGTGTGTGTGTGTGTGTGTGTGTGTGTGTGTGTGTGCGTGCAGTGGTTACACAATGGCCAAAACAGTTCAGCAGTATACGTGCCGTCCTCTTCAACCACCTAATTAAGCTAATAGTGGAGGATAAGAGAGCCCAGCCGGGGAATCACCTATTGGTTTGCTTCCAAGGTGACACAAGAGACTAGCCAATCAAAACAGGTCAGGAGTTATCCATCCCACAATATAAACACTGAGTCCCTGGAGATAGCAGGGGCCTGGGCAATTAGGGCTGTTTCATGTCACTGGACTGTGTCCGATTCCCTTGGGACGGCTGGCTAGGCCCGCTAAAGACACCTTAAGTGCTGTTAAGCCATCAAAGCAGGCAGCAGACATCGATTAATGTAATTTAGAATGAAAAAGCGTGACCAGGAGACATTCTGCTTCAGATAATGGACTGGTGAACGCATGACATTACTCCACATAAACATCAGTCTGACTCCCGTCCGCCACCGGATGCTCACAGGGGCCGGCTGCTGAGAACGTCCAGGAGCAGCCAGGAGAGATAGCGCTTTATCCGTTTTGTTCGTTTTTTTTTTTTGCTTCTTGTAGAGGGGGAGGCTAAAAGACACGGGATGTGTTGCTATGTTGGGGCTGATGGCAAACAATAAATAGACCTTCATTCAATTGATCATAATACCACCTTTAGTTTGATAGATAGTCTACACCAGATCATAGAAAGAATGAGCTGGTAGGATCTTTTCCAATATTTCATGGGACAATACATTATTAAACAGTAGGTGCATGTTAATTTATATTGTAGATGAGAGAGTGAGGTTGTAGAGTCACTAGAAGATCTTAGTTGATTGGGACACTGTGTGTCATGCCTAAGGAAATAAACATGGGAGATGCAGTACTTGTTCCCTTGTCTTCTAGCCATGATCCACAGTCAACCAATCCCAAATGGGCAGCCACAGACCATTGTGTCCAGCAGCCCTAAATAGGCCCTTTTCTAGTCCTGTGTCTTCCAGTATCTCTGTGCAAATGAGTAATTTTATCGTAATCAGATATTCTCTTTTATTGGATTCTGAGGTCAGACTCTAATTGCTGCAAAGTGCGCCCATTTAGCCCTTTTAGCACGTCTAGAGAATCCACTGAGAGCCAGTCAGGAAAGTGTATAAATGCGGCTAACATTTCCTCTGAGAAATTTACCTAAAGTCATACATTTCAGTCTAGCTCACTCAACAAGGAGACATCTCCCTATTAACTATGGTGAGCATAATGACATATTTAGTTTACAGTATAGTAAACTATAGTATAGAACAGCGTAATGATAGTATAGGACATATTACAGCATATCAGCATAGATATTTTGCATTTTGATGTGTGGATTATGACCCTTGGTTACAGTATAATCGTATGGGTTAAAGGACCACATAACATGACTAACATTTAGTAGATTGTGGAGTTTTTCTCAAGAAAATCCCCTACTGTTACTCTCATTGATTTATTGTGCAGTTCCTTCCCAAGTCTGTGTCTCGTTCACCTGTTTGGTGTGGTTTTCTCACACTCCTATTCCTCATCTGTTTCCACATTGTTTGCCCAAAAACCACTATTTTATTGGCACAGTTACTCACCACGCCATGCACTGGGGTACTGATCTATCTGGACGCCTTCCTGGGTATATCCTCCCACCTAAACGGCTCCCCGGGGACTAAATCACAGCGCTGGGAACCAACACAGTGGAGGGCCGAGACACGCAGCGCGCCCAAGGAGGGGACATCACTCCGCTTCCACAGAAGTGACTTCAGTCTGAAGGAATTCCCTGCTGCTCCTGCCAGGCAGGAATGTGAGCAGTGTCTGTGGGAGCATCTGTCCTCTACCATTCCCTTTGTGACATGCTGTCTCTTTCTGTGGAACTTTTCTCAGATACTCTGACCAGCACATCTGAGCTTAATTATTGTTCAATTAAAAGGTTTCTGTTTATTTTGAAAAATATATGTTTCTACTAAAGTTAATTATAGACTACCGGTAACTGATTTTTCAACAAATTGATTGTGAAAAACGGTTCAGAATTGTAGCTTGTACTACATTGTCATGGGAAGAGGGCACCTTCTAATTATATGCAAGATACAATTATTTCGCAACACAGTCAGACAGTGTGAGTCACAAAATTGTGTAAATCAAGACTGGTATGATGATGCCCCAAATATGTCAGACCTTTACAGTGACCTCAGTTGTCCTTAAGCTCTAGCAGTCCTCTTCTTTTTGTCTCAGGTTTGGCTCATGTAAGATTCAGTCCAGTTTTACAATAGAACTTATCGTAATGCCCTAACTTCATATAATAGAGGTCTATATTTACAATACTATAAACATCAATTTGTGGTTAATACTGGGTCAATGGAAACAGCTATTGTGCCAGTGGTCTGTCAGTACACCAAGAAAAGACATGTGCATAAACAGAGCATTTATAAATGCAGAAAGCATAGACTTTTCAAACAAAGAGTAATAGTGCATTTATTTTGGGGGGAAACAGACTAGCAGCTGTTTTCTCAGGAACATAAGCTCTTGTTATCTAAGGCGCTCAGACGCCGCCGCGTACTGCTCAAATGGAATGAAGGGGAAATTTGCTTTACATGGTTGTGACACAGGTAATGTTTCTCCCTGGCTTGAAATAGAACAGAGCCTGGGGGAGAGAGAGCTCTCCCAAAGAGTTCTCAGGAACCCTTATCGAAAGGAAAACACAGCGAGAAAAGAAACAAATGAGAGTCTGGCCATATCTCATGCATGAAACTACACCTGAGCTAACGGCTAGCGCCACTTCTCTTTATAGCTGCCTCAGTGTCTGTCAAAATAAGACAACTTTATGTATCGTAACACGCCAAATTATCACCACTTTTGTTCAGAAATTCTAAGAAAACGATGTTTTTTAACACTTCAAAATAACATTTACTAAAGGAACCTTACATTTTTTAGTAGCCATAGGTGTGTAGATTTGAACAAAATCTGGTTTGGTTCTTAGCGGGAGCATTTACTGCCTGAAATATCCGATTTTGTTTATGTCAGACACCAAACAGGACGAGGACCACAAAAGCGTCACGTTCAAAAGTTTATTTAAGGGTTGGGGGTTAAGGGGGTTTCAGGGGTTCCGGGGGGGGGTACAGGAGTTCCAAGAGTCTGCGTGTGTGTGTTCCCCCAGTAGCCGAACAGCGATGGCAGGAGCTGGATGATCCGGGAAGTCCTGGGGGAAACACACACACACACACAACAGCAATTGAAACGAAGCAGCAGTACAGTCAAGGACTAGGCGGTATTCGTAGAAGAGGGACGGAAGGCAGGTCAAGATTACCGGGGCTGGAGAACACAGTAGTCGAGCGGGTCCGGGATCACAGGCAAAGAGTCAGAGGCGTTTTCCAAAACAGGCAGGTAACTGGTGCTAGTTGCAGACGATCTGACAAGTGTGGACTGAAAAGCAAGGCTTTATATACAGGGCATGATGAGTGGTGAATGCAGTGCAGCTGGTAGGTAAACGAGGGTGAGGCAGAGCAGAGCAGGAACAGGTGGAGGTCATCAGACTTCAATCAGCGCGTGTTACCAGGCAGAGAGAGAGCTCATGACAGAACCCCCCCCCCCTAAGGGACGGCCCCAGAAGTCCCCAAGAGTGACACCACGTCGGGAGGGTGGAGGGCTAGAATTCCTCCGAGCGGTCCGAGTGAACATCCTCATCCTCGGAGGGAGCTGGAGGGTCGTGGACAGAAGACGGGACAGGTACCGAGACAGGGTCAGGGTCAGGCACAGGACAGGAAGCCGGGCGGGCAGGACGGTTAGGGACCCCTCTGGGGCGGCCCCTACGGATTGCAGGTTGATCAGGATGCAGACGGTGGAAGTCGGCGATGTGTCCGGTCCACAATCCGACTGGCTGGCACCCAGGTTCTCTCCTCAGGTCCATAGCCCTCCCAGTCGACGAGATACTGGAGGCCCCTACCTCGCCGCCTGGACCGGAAGCAGGCGTCCGAACGGTGTACACCAGCCCACCGTCCAACGAGGCGAGGGAGGAGGAGGAGGAAGCGGCACGGGACCAGCGGGCTTTCATGCGCCGGGCTTGACTTTCAAACATGGAAAGTAGGGTGCACCCTCATGGAGGTTGGCAACTGGAGCCGGACTGCGGTTGGGCTGATGACCCTCTGGATAGGGAACGGGCCGAGGAATCGAGGTGCCAGTTTACGCGATTCCACCCGCAGTGGGAGATCCTTGGCTGACAGCCACACCTTCTGGCCAACACGGTAGGCGGGTGCCGGCGATCTTCGGCGGTTAGCCCCAGTGGCATAGCTGACAGCTGACTTGAGTAGCGTGGCACGAGCTTGTGACCAGGTACGACGGCAACGGCGGGCATAGGCGAGGGCAGACGGGCAGGACACATCTCCTTCCTGGCTGGGGAACAGGGGGGGCTGGTAGCCATACACACACTGGAAAGGTGACATACCAGTGGCAGAGCAGGTGAGGGAGTTGTGAGCATACTCTATCCACATCAGTTGTTGTGCCCAAGCCTGGGGTTTGGCGAAAACCATGCACCGCAGCCTTCTCCAGCTCCTGGTTTGCCTGCCGATTGACCATTGGACTGGGGTGGAACCCAGAGGTGAGACTCACTGTGGCCCCTAGAAGACGGCAGAACTCCTTCCAGAATGTAGAGGTGAATTGCGGACCTCGGTCAGAGACAACATCCCTGGGCAGCCCGTGTAGACGGAAGACATGATCAAGAACAGCCTGGGCAGTCTCTGGCAGATGGCAGTTTAGGGAGGGGAATGAAGTGTGCCATCTTGCTGAACCGGTCAACCACAGTGAGAATGACAGTCATCCCACCTGATGGTGGGAGGCCAGTTACAAAGTCCAAGGAGACGTGGGACCAGGGTCGTGTGGGCACAGGCAAGGGCTGGAGTAAACCAGCGGGGGCCGAAAGTGGAGGACTTGTTCTGATTGCAGGTGGGGCAGGCACGGACGAATTCTCGGACATCCCTTCTCAAAGAAGACCACCAGAAGCGCTGGGCAAGGAGATGGCAGGTGCGGGCGGAGCCCGGGTGGCAGGCAAGGCGGGAGTTGTGTCCCCACTGTATGACCCGGGACCTCAAATTCTCTGGGACGAAGAGATGACAGTCTGGGCATGCACTGGGACTGGGATGATCACGGAGGGCCTCTTGAATTTCCTCCTCGATATCCCAGGTCAGGGCAGCTACAACGCAGGGATCGGGCAGAATTGATGCAGGTTCCTGGGAAGGGGCGTCATCCTTATGAAACTGACGGGAGAGAGCATCCGGCTTGGTGTTCCGAGAACCTGGGCGGTATGACAGGGTGAAGTTGAATCTGGTGAAAAACAAGGCCCAGCGGGACTGTCTGGGGTTAAGACGTTTGGCATTGCGGATGTATTCAAGGTTTTTGTGATCGGTCCAGACCAGGAACGGAACGGTGGACCCCTCCAGCCAGTGACGCCACTCCTCCAGGGCAAGCTTGACAGCCAACAGCTCACGGTTTCCAACATCATAATTGCGCTCTGCAGGTGAAAGCCGGCGAGAGAAAAATGCACAGGGGTGCAACTTGTTGTCCTCCTCTGCCCGTTGAGAGAGTATGGCCCCGACTCCCACGTCTGAGGCATCCACCTCGACAACGAACTGCCGGTCTGAATCCGGCATCTGGAGGATGGGGGCAGTGGTGAACCGGGCCTTGAGGGTATGAAAGGCTGTGTTGGCCTCTGGGGTCCAGAAAAAGGGGTGTTTGATGCTGGTCAGAGCTGTGAGGAGAGCGGCGACAGAGCTGTAGTTCCGGATGAATCTCCGGTAGAAATTGGCAAAACCGAGGAATTGCTGCAACTTCTTCCTATTCCCCGGAACTGGCCAGGAGGTAACTGCCGAGACCTTTGCGGGTCCATCTGGATATTGCCTTCAGCGACGATGTATCCCAGGAATGACACAGTCTGAGCATGGAACTCGCATTTCTCCGCTTTGACATAAAGAGAGTTCTCCAGGAGCCGTCGAAGAACCAGCTGGACATGACGGGTGTGTTCGGACAGAGTTCTGGAGAAAATTAAGATGTCGCCCAGGTACACGAAGACAAATTTATTCAGCATGTCCCGCAGCACATCATTCACCACCAGCCTGGAATACCGCTGGGGGCTGGGTGAGGCCAAATGGCATTACCAGGTACTCATAATGGCCGTGTGGGTGTTGAATGCAGTCTTCCACTCGTCACCCTCCCTTACTCGGACTAGGTGGTAAGCATTTCTAAGGTCCAGTTTGGTGAAAATAGTGGATCCCTGGAGCAACTCAAAAGCAGAGGTGAGTAAAGGCAGAGGGTACCGGTTCTTCACTGTGACATCATTCAGACCTCGATAATCAATGCAGGGGCTAAGAGAACCATCTTTCTTTCCCACAAAGAAGAACCCGGCACCAGCAGGAGAGGAAGACGGGCGGATGAGTCCAGCTGCCAGGGAGTCCCTGATGTAATCCTCCATAGTTTTTCTTTCAGGAGGGATAGTGAGTAGAGGTGACCTTTGGGTGGAGCAGTCCCAGGGAGGAGATCAATGGCACAGTCGCATCGGACGGTGTGGGGGGCAGAGATGTGGCTTTGGTCTTGTTGAACACCTCTCGGAGGCCATGGTAACATTCAGGGACATTAGAAATGTCGGGGGCAGTGCTGGGGGTACTGAGCCGGGGGGCAGCGAGGCAGCACGCAAACAGGTCAGGTGGCAGGCATTACCCCACTCTTTCACAGTTCCGAGGCCCAATCGAGGTGAGGATTGTGGAGACGGGCGCCAAGGGTAGCCCAGGATTAGGGGTTGGCCTGGAGAGCTGAGCAGGTGGAAGCGGATGGTCTCGGTGGTTTCCCTGACACCATCATTGAGATGGGGGCTGTGATGCTGGTAACTGTGCCACCACGTGACCGTCCAGGGCCCGGGCTGGAACAGGAGGGATGCGATGGCTTTCCAAGCCCAGCTGACGAAAGCAAGTCCTGTGTCAATAATGTTTGCTTCTGCGCCAGAGTCCACCAGGGCTGCCAGGGTGTGGGTGGAATCAGACAGGTGAAGACAGACTTGGATGAGGGGTTTACGGCTGATGGAGGGCTGAATGTTCATTGAGCTCATCCGATTCCTCCTACATCTGGTGAGCTCCGGCTTTTGCTGGACAGGTGGCGACTTCGATGACCATCACCACCAGTACAGGCACAAGTTGGAGGTGATGCGTCGCTGGCTCTGCAGGGGTTAGGGGCGGCCGCCGATCCCCATCGGTTCAGACTGGTCCGGCTGGCTAGATGGTGTGGCAGGTGCGACAGAAGGGCAGTTGGGACACTCCGTGTGCTGGTGGATGGACTCTGGCGCCCTCTCTCTCACGACGGGCGGGCCTGGATCCCGCGGTCGATGCGACAGCCAGAGCAATGGCTTCATCAAGAGTGGGGGTTGATCATGGGAAACCAGCTCGCCCTTTATGTAGTCCGCCAGGCTGTGGAGGAAGGCATCCACCAATGCTTCCATGTTCCAGGAGCTCCGACTTGCCACAGTTCGAAAGTCAATGGAGTAATCCGCAACAGTCCTTCTGCCTTGGCTTAATACTCATCAGGGTCCAAGATGCCTCGGCTGTTGTGGATTCCAAATCGAATACCTTGAGCATCTCCTCTGCGAATAGGTTGAAGGTTGCACATGCTGGGGTCTGGCGCAACTCCGGCCGTTCCCCAGAGTCGAGCTCGGCCCGTCCAGGTGAGTGATCACGTAACCGACCCTCGCCCCTTCAGTGGCAAAAGTCCTGGGTTGCAGGGTAAACTGGACACGGCAGCTCGTCCAGGAACGCCCCATCCTGGGTTGGGTCGCCGCTGAACCGCTCTGGATTGCCGATCCTGGGTTCTGGGGCTCCGCAGCCACGGCAGCAGTGGACTGGGCAGGAGACTCGGGTGCTGGGCGGTGAGCAGGCTGGCTGGGGCTGGGCGGTGGGAGCAGGCAGAGGAGAAAGGTTGGTGAGAAGTTGAATGATCATTGCAAGTTGTTGCTGTTGCTGCTGGAACTGCTGACGCTGTTGGTAGCCGGCTTGAAGTAGGGAGGCAATGTCAGCAGTGTTGCGGTTTACCTCTCTCTCTGTCTCTTCCAGGCGTTGCATGGCGGTGGGTGGTTCTGGTTCATCGGTTTCCATGCTGGTTCGACCGTGCGCTGGGTCCATGTTTGGTCAGATCATACTGTCAGACACCAAACAGGACGAGGACCACAAAAGCGTCACGTTCAAAAGTTTATTTAAGGGTTGGGGTTAAGGGGTTTCAGGGTTCCGGGGGTACAGGAGTTCCAAGAGTCTGCGTGTGTGTGTTCCCCCAGTAGCCGAACAGCGATGGCAGGAGCTGGATGATCCGGGAAGTCCTGGGGGAAACACACACACAACAGCAATTGAAACGAAGCAGCAGTACAGTCAAGGACTAGGCGGTATTCGTAGAAGAGGGACGGAAGGCAGGTCAAGATTACCGGGGCTGGAGAACACAGAAGTAGTCGAGCGGGAGGGGTCCGGGATCACAGGCAAAGAGTCAGAGGCGTTTTCCAAAACAGGCAGGTAACTGGTGCTGGTTGCAGACGATCTGACAAGTGTGGACTGAAAAGCAAGGCTTTATATACAGGGCATGATGAGTGGTGAATGCAGTGCAGCTGGTAGGTAAACGAGGGTGAGGTAGAGCAGAGCAGGAACAGGTGGAGGTCATCAGACTTCAATCAGCGCGTGTTACCAGGCAGAGAGAGCTCATGACAGTTTACCACGCTCGGAGTTATAGTGCTGGCCTGATGGGTCGCCTATTTACACCGTTTCAATGGCACATTAACGGTTAGACCGAGAATTCTCGTCATGAAATTACAATTCCACTGGAGCTCCAAGCGTTGTGTACACGCAGCCTTACAACACTGTTTACAGCTCTTCGAGTCACGGTAAAATGTCATTTTTGGTACATAGCTAATTTAGATACACCTATGGTGTGGGTGGTTGCGTGTCTTTAGGAGTCCGCTGTCTTGGTTTGTATAGAAATGGATATTAAGTGACACATACACGCAAGACGGTGGAAATACGGGACCGACGGTAATAGGGGGAGTTCCGATATATGAGTCTTTATTAAATATAGTAGAAGAACAATTTGGGAAGGATTACATGTGCCTTTAATGCCTAATAAGATTAGTTTATTGTCGGCTACCAAAACATGTGTAACGTATGTATGAAGAGGAGTAATGTATATGTAATATTAGAATTTATGTAATGTGTATATATGTCATATTAGAATTTATACATAGTAGGCAATAAAACTGACGATAAGAGAGAGAGAGAGTGTGTATGGGAGGGGGTCAGGATGGGGGCAAAGCCTAATAGAAAAGGGAATATTTTATATATCATATTACACTGGGACAAACAATAGTAAACATGCAGACACATCTGGTGCAGGCTTATGCTCAGTATGCATCCAGAAGTGAATCGTATTATGTTGCACTTAACGTGTGCTTTTAATGCATCACCGGTGTCTATTAAAGCCCGTAGGAGTGGACTTAACAGTACTTAGCCACAGCCCTCATTTTATAGGGAACATGTTATGTGCGCATTAACAACCCCCCCCGCCACCACCACCACACACTTCTCACATAATAGGTAAAGCATACAGACTTATACAGGAAAATCAGAGGTGGATCAAATAAGGATAAAAAATAGTAAAGCTATAGTAATAATAAAGCAAAAAAAATATAGATATTATATAGTTATATGATGTAAGACATTAAGGAGATAAGACTGGTCCCAGAAGAGTAAAGAATTGCACTAGTCTGGAACTTGTCTCAAATGGGACTCATATTTCTGTCTCACTGCTAAGCTGAGAGAGGGAGAGAGAGAGAGAGAGAGAGGAGAGAGAGAGAGACAGAGAGAGTGCGAGAGTCGTATCTGTTTGGCCCACATTTCACAGGCGCCATATCTCCTCTTTGAGGCATCCCCATCTCAAAGCTGTCTCCTCTAATTCATCCCTAATTCATGCTGGTAATTAATGAGCGTGCATGCTGAGTGTCTGTGGTCTGTGAATGGGGAGCCAAGGAGGATGAGGATGAGTGGGGGAGAGGAGGAAGAGACGGTGATGTTTCACCAGCGTCATCGTCTGGTGCAAGGGGATGGGTCGGGATATGTGTGTGTGTGTGTGTGTGTGTGTGTGTGTGTGTGTGTGTGTGTATATGTGTGTGTATGTGTGTGTGTGTGTATACTGTGTGTGTGTGTATACTGTGTGTGTGTGTGTGTGTGTGTGTGTGTGTGTGTGTGTGTGTGTGTGTGTTATGACCTCGGCTTTGCTGATGATACCTGAGCACATTTGGCTGCTCGCCTAAGCACTCAAACAGACAGAGAGGATTTCATTTGGGTGTGTAAGAGGCTTTCCCCCACCCCTCATCTACCCTTCTACCCATCTCTACTGCCAGCCTATCTAATGCCCGATTTAAAAGGTAAGCGTAGGCGCCTGGCACTCACCTACACAAAGAGGTGGGCATCAGAAAAAAAGATATCAAGTTGATATCAGGACTTGCTCAGAAATGAGGTCACAGATGATGTTTTGTGGCAAAAGCAGAATTTATTGCGGGACTGCAGACTGTAGTTGGAGTTTAAATCTATATATATATTCAATGTGATATTAAATTTCATGTTAACTCTCTGATTTCGCAATTATATTGAGGTTTATGGAGCTATTTAAACTTGACTATCATGTTGAAACCACAAAAAGAAATACTATTAAGTTACTATAGCCAGAGTTATAAGCCAAATAAAAAATGTGAAATGTCATGTCTGAACAAAGAGTTTTCATATTAATGAAATTATATTGTGAAGTGGAAATCGTCTTGGTCCACATTATAGTGGCAAATTTCTGTCTTGTCGATATTCACTGGGAAAATTTTGTCTCAACTCCCGTGTGAACCCAAGCCTTGTCAAATGTTGAAACAAATATCCAGGCAGCCTATCTACCCACCCTGGTTAAACATAGCCAGACACATACATATCCAGGCAGCCTATCTACCCACCCTGGTTAAACATAGCCAGACACATACATTTTTAATAGCCTCTAACTAATTTACATTTGACTGTCTTAAGAAATGTGTTCAATTTATTCTCGGCAAGTGGCGACTTGTCTTTGATGATCTGAACAATTAAAACAGATCAAAGCCTAGGTTCTCCGAAGATGGAATTCATTTGCATAATTAAATTAACCTGCAGACAAAAATATTTAATAGGCCCCAATGCACATGGATTTGCGGCATTTCTGTGAAAATGATGTTTATGCTGGTAATGAAACAATTATGTACCTTGTATTCAATCAACACATTGTTAATTAACTTCTAGTTTATACATAATCAGGAATTAATTTGCTTTATATACAGTCATTTTCTTTGAGCATTTCTCTGTGGCTTGGCGACAAAAAAAATCACTGGCAACTTTAAGGACACAACTCACTGTAGGACACAGATGAAGCCACTGCAAATGAATGGAGTGAATGACACTGATCCATTTGGCGGTTTGTACTTGACATTAGCCATGGGATGCTGACCTCAAAGTATCGTCTGGCTTGTGCAAACCACCAATCCCTCTCCCTCTTGCAGGAGCATCTACCGACAGAGCAACACATCATCATCATCATCACCATCATCATCATCATCTGCGGAAAACAAATTATCTTAGCAGATCATCACTTTATTCGGCTGACAAATAACAAAGAATAATGTTAAATGCATCATTTCCATCCCCTCCTTCGGCCTGGCTTTTAACTAATCAAATGTCTCTTTATGACTTCGGGTTGTGGGGCCTCTCACCTCCTCTTTGCTGTCAACATCCTCCAAACTAACGAGCTGCAGTTCTTATCACCCCCACCACCCTCCCCCCACCAAACCCTGTTTTTGACACGAGGGTCTCGCTTAGCTCTTGCCGAACTCATCATTTATGGGGGTGTTGGGGGTGTCTGCAGAGCCGAACAATCTCGCCCCCCTTGAGCCGCGGCTTGTTTTTTTCCGTGGGAACGGCATGCTCTTTGCAGTGATGGGCCAGGGACCTTGTCATCCTCCAAACCTTCAAACAACACCCTGCGCTGCAGCAGAGTCCCCTTTTCTCTTCCTCCTCCTCCTCCTCCTCCTCCTCCTCCTCCTTCTGCCTGCCTCTGCCGGCCTGCTTGCCTGCCTTTCGGGCGGCCGGCCTTCCCACGGCAGAAATAAATCGCGCTCCAGTGTGGAGTGGTGGCTCTGAAGCCCGTCCGGGCTGTGGGCCTTCCTGTCCCGAGGACTGTGGCTGACCCTTGGGGAGATAAGAGTGGGGATATTAAATATGGGTCTGTGTTTGGGAGAGAGAGAGGGTGATGTATTATTGTGTGTGTGTGTGTATGTGATGTGTAAGAGACCGAAATGATAGCATTTTTTGCACATGTATATGTCTATGTGTCTGAGAGAGAGAGAGAGAGAGAAAAAGAGAGAGAGACAGTGTGTGTGTGTGTGTGTGTGCCTGTGTGTGTGTGTGTGTGTGTGTGTGTGTGTGAGAGAAAACACAGAGTGAGAGGTGGTGGTAACACTGCTGAGCACTCAACCCTGCCCCCACCCCCTACACACACACGCACACACCCCACACCCTCCCCCCATTCCCCCCCCTGGAACATGAATGCCTCCTGCACCCACACACCGCTTCTCAAGACCCCTCCAGCGCCGATGGTCTGTCCGATAGCACACTCGGCCCGGACTCTGAAAGAGAGAGAGAGAGAGAGAGAGAGAGAGAGAGAGAGAGAAGGAGAGAGGGAAGAGAAGAAGAAAGGGGGGGGGCCTAATGATGGCGAGGTGGCGTTTAAAGCTCGGCCAAAGTATCCTCGTGGGCGACCGCCATTTCCCATGCCCTGCCGCATTCCTCCCTCAGATCCCAGACGCGTTTTTTAGCTACTATTTATTTTTCCTTCCCCCTACGTGGAGTCCAGGATGGAACTGAGTGCATTAGGGATGACCTGTGTGGGAGGAAGTGCTGTGGAGCCCTCCTGTACACACACACACACACACACACACACACACACACACACACACACACACACACACACACACACACACAGAGACACTCACACACACAAACATGTTCTCACATACTCTCACTTGCCAATGCACATACACACACACACACTCAAACACATGCCAACACACACACACACACACACACACACACACACACACACACACACACACACACACACACACACACACACACACACCTCTTTCTCTCACTCTCTTTCTGGCTCTTTCTTTCTCTTGCAGGACAGAAAATCTCAAAAATTGCCTTTAGCCTGACCCTTATAATGTTATGTTCTCTGTTAAACATGGCAGTGATATTCAGAGCGTTGCACTGGGGGTTGTGAGGAGGCCTTTAACCTCTCAGAGTTCGTTTCATCACTTTTCCACTTCTTTTACTAACAAGAGAGCTAGTGCAACTGTACAAACTCTGACTTCTCTTATTACCTTTGCATCCTCCAACAATATCCTCTGTTCACATAAACAGTTCAGCCAGACAGCATGGACAAAGTCTGGACCCATTAGATTAAATCTCTGCAATCTCTGAAATGTGCCCCCTTCTCTGGCCTGGTTTGCCTCACCAAAGTACTGTGATTTCTGGATAGATTTAACTACATAGCTGAGTTATTTTAACTATGACTATTTTAATTTAACCAAGAATTATGCTGGCCCTTTTTGAGCAAAATGATTAAATTGTTGGATCAGGTTGAATGCAACAATATACCTTAGGTTTGATGTTTATGTTTGAGCACGATCTACAGTTTTGCAGCTGAATACAATACACCGCAGTAACACAATGCACAATTTGTTAGTTTAGGTTGATTTTACAGTATTGCTTCATAGAGCTGCCCACTCTCTTTTTTGTCAACTGCTATTTATTTGGATGGTACCGTGGGCATAAAACAGATTGTCAAAGGCAGAGACAGGTCAGTACATGGCTACAGATGGAAAATAAATATACAATGCAAATGTATGTATTTACAAAATACAGCGCTTCACTCTTAATCATCCCTAGAATCTTTTCTTCATTTCTACTTTTGAGTTAAAGTATTTTATGTGCATAAATATATAAACTTAATCAATGCACTTTACTCAAATAATAATTATTATATCATTACATAGTTAATCAAATGATCACTAAAACATGCATGGGAATCTGACTGGGGCCCCATCATCTGTAAGTCTTTCTTTTGAGGATCACCAGCACTCTGTGTTTTATTTGATTTTTCTCTTATTCTTTCACAGAAGGGAGGCTGCGGGTAGAAGTGTGCCTTGTCAGAACACGAGGAACAGAGCTCGGAAACCGGATCATCACCGGGCGTTCGCATGTGATATTCCTGAGGCGCTTCTCGCTGGGAAAGAGAAAGTAAAGCCAAACATCCCTTTGGTTCTCAAGTCATTACAATCTGGAGATCAGACAGGGCCAGCTTCCTGTCTGGGAACTTCCCACCTCTCCCCTGTTGGAGGGATACAGGATGTAATGACCCCCAAGGTGCTCTGCAGCGCAGAGAGAGATAGAGTGAGAGAGAGAGGGAGAGAGAAAGTGAGAGAGAGAAGGAAAGAGAGAGAGTAAGAGAGGGAGAGAGTGAGAGTGAGAGGGAGGGGAGAGTGAGAGTGAGAGAGAGAGAGAGAAAGAAAGAAGGAAAGAGAGAGTAAGGGAGAGAGGGAGAGACAGAGGGGAGTGAGGGAGAGAGAGGGGGGGAAAGTGAGAGAGGGAGAGAGAGCTCTCTGCTATCACAACACTCCAAAGATTCACACGTTCCTGCGGCTGCCTATCCCATCAGACACAGGGGCGTGTGACATCACTCTCTAACTCACACACACACACACACACACACACACACATACGCATGCACAGAGAAAAAATCCCCTCGTGGCTGATAAATGGAGGGAAACAAGAAAGAGAGCAGAGAGCTGCGAAGGTCCTCAGAAGTGATGTTCCTGAGGCCCAGAGAAACCAATCAGCTTTGTACGTTTGCTAAGCCGACTTCCATTCGCTGGTGTTTTAATATGCATGCAGGCTCCAGGTTCTGATGAGCTCAGCCTTTGGAGAAACCTGACATGCTCTGTGTGTACCTGATGCTTTCATTGAGTTGTGGTTTGTGTGCGTGTGTGCGTGTGTGTGTGTGTGTGTGTGTGAGAAGATGCAAAGGTATTTCTGTTCATGCTTGCAGTCTTGTGCGAATGTGAGTGTCTGGAACAACATCATGAAAAAGCAATGACTTGCATTCAGGAGATGCAAATATTGAAATGGCTCTTTTATCAATATGCATGATGGGGTGCAGCTGCAGACCCAGTGGAGATTCCTTATGCTGTGTGAAGTGTTCAGAAAAATCAACTACCCTGCTTTTACCTTTTACCTCTCTCTCTCTCTTTCTCTCACTCTCTCTGTCTATCTATCTATCCATCTCTCTTTCTTATTCATTCTCTCCAGCTCGCATGTACATCTTATTACAATAAAAATGCCCGTAAACATAAAGCCTGCAATGTTCATTAAAGTTTTTTTTTTTTTTGTTCAATGTACATGATGCTTTTAGAAAGCTACTGAGATCAAACAAATAGAAATTCCTGGCAAACGTGTTGACATGAGAAAGCCTGCACAATGCACAATGCACACGATTTAGAACAGCTTTGGGCTATAACACGTCAATGCTGAGGGCCGGGCCAATGTCAGGATGGGTGGGTGTCACAGACAAGCATCTTTCATCCTTATACTGTACAAATATTTATTTTTTAAAAGATGCCATTAACCAACAACTTCCAAACAAATGGCTTAAGTGACTTCAAATGGAGCTATATTTATCCTTGCTCTGCAACCGAGAGGGGGCCACTGACCTTCAGTCACCTTGGGAGGGGGGAGAGAACACACACACACACACACACACACTCTCACTCTCTCTCTGTCACACACACACACACACACCCACTCACTCTCTCTCTCTGTCACACACACACACACACCCACTCACTCTCTCTCTCTGTCACACACACACACACACACTCTCTCTCTCACACACACACACACACACACTCACTCTCACACACACACACACACCCACACACACTCTCACTCTCACACACACACACACACACACACACACACACACACACACACTCTCTCTCTCTCTCTGTCACACACACACACACACTCTCACTCTCTCTCTCTCTCTCTGTCACACACACACACACCCACTCACTCTCTCTCTCTCTGTCACACACACACACTCTCTCTCTCTCTCTCTCTCTCTCTCTCTCTCTCTCTCTGTCACACACACACACACCCTCACTCTCTCTCTCTCTGTCACACACACACACACCCTCACTCTCTCTCTCTCTGTCACACACACACACACACACTCTCTCTCTCTCTCTGTCACACACACACACACCCACTCTCTCTCTCTCTCTGTCACACACACACACTCTCTCTCTCTCTCTCACACACTCTCTCTCTCTCTCTCTCTCTCTGTCACACACACACACACTCTCTCTCTCTCTCTCTCTCTCTCTGTCACACACACACACACTCTCTCTCTCTCTCTCTCTCTCTCTCTCTCTCTGTCACACACACACAGTCTCTCTCTCTCTCTGTCAACACACACACACACACACACACACACACACACACACACACACACACACACACACAGAGAGAGCCTGCAAAAAATGTTTTAAGAGGGTGAAAATGCATTTTGTGCTGGAGCACATCTGGGATTGGTTACCCTCACGGAGGTAGGTATTAAAATCGGAAACATGCTGGATTTTCCCCTGCATATGCCTTAGTGACTCCAAACAAGGCAGAACATTTACGTTTCCGGACTTTCATGGCGGATTAGGTCGCGTGTGCCCATACACCTATAAGTCATTGTACCAGTCTGGATATTACCATGACAGCAACACCCTGCCAACCAGCTGTTCCACCACACTCTCCCCAGTTTATGGTTATTGGGACAGGTGACATCATTCTAGAGAGAGAGAGTGTGATGAAATGTAGCATTGGAGTCTCGTCTTGTAGATACAGAATTCCGTGCTTTGATTTGAGACTGAACAAAATGCACACACGCTCGACTTGAGAGGCCATTTCACTTCAGTGACGAGCAGAGCTGAAAGGCCTCGTTAGAGGAGTTTTAATGTCTTAAGTGACCCCCACCCCCCACCCTCCAATCTCCATCTTTAACACACAAATGAGAAGCACTGAAGGAGTGTGGAGTTCATTAAAGAGACGTTTTCTGCAGGGAAAATGACTGATTTGGATGAGGGGACGAACACGTCATGCAAGGATATGCCAGCCATGACACCCATGTCACAAGCAATCAAATAGATGTTGATAAATTGAGGATAATTAGCTTGTGTCTGTCCCTGTGGGATGATGGGTTATGGCGTGCTGGTCATCTTAGCATAAAAAATGAAGAGGTTTTGAAAATTGTTTACTAAGTAGAAATATCACCATTGTGGATAGAGACAAAGTCTGGCTATTTTTCTATTAATATTTGCTTGAGTGGGGATTGTATCGTTAGTTAGTCAGTATATGCAGTCAGGCTGACATGTCATAAGGAAGGGGACAGTTCCTCATAAAACTGTATGTGTAAACTATAAAAATGAATACTCTTATGATGTAGGATTGACCTTCTTTGTTTTCATGACTCTGGCCACACTCAACATGCATCAAATAAAAATGGTTCATTTTAATTCGGTTGGTTCATTTTAATTCGGTCATTTTAATTCGCATGGTTCATTTTAATTCTGGGTTCAAACATTAAGCATGAAGGTAGCTTTTCAACAAGTTCTGTCTGTCTGTTTTATATTTCTCTCTTTGCCTTTCTGTCACTGTCAAAAATATAAAGTAGTCTGTATCTGTATGATCTTGAAGTAGATGTTAAGAGATCTGGACTTTTAGTTAATTTGGACACGATGGTCGGGAGTCTGACGCCAATATCCTGTCTGAAGGTGCAGTGGGAGCAAAAAAACAAACAAAATAAAACAAAATGGCTACCGCTCGTGGGAACACCATAAGAGGTTTCAGGGCAGGGGGCCAAGAGGAAACGAGTCAGCAACCACAGGGGTAGGGGTGCTCGATCTTTACAGAGCAGCTGTTTTCTCTTCGGTATTCTCTATAAGGGAACCAGCAGGTTACTTAATAGCACTGGACTAGTCATTAATGGACCCCAAGAGTTCTGCTCTAATGTCCCCAGTTGTCTAAAGAGAACATGTTGGATTCTCAGCCTCAACAGGTGGCAAATTAATTCAAGGAAGTGGACTTCATATGCGAGTGCTGAATTGTGCTTCCAGCTGAGCATCACTGAACTCACTGTCCCAGAGGTCCAGTAAAAGGTGGCGCATCATTAAAGGTGTTCGAACACGGGTCGTTTCAGGTCGTGTGTGGACCGAACATTTAGGCTTTCTGTAGATGATGGGTTCTACATTTCCAAGCAGACCTCATCGGTATTTTAGTGTAGTGTTAGTCATCAGTCAGCGCAAAAGTATTTAGCAGACTAGTCCCACTTTCCACCTTGTAGCTACAAATGGATAATAACAAGTCAAGAACCCCTCATGTCCAATAAGTTATATAAAGTATGTAATGCAAATTGTGTTCAATAGATTACAGGTCTTCCTGAGAAGAAGCTAAAAGAAGATTATTCTACTATATTTGTTCCTCAACCAATTAATCAAACTTTTACTGTTGTGCAGCGTTTGATATAAATTGTACTGGCATTTGCAATGCAATGCATTGATCAGAGCACACTTTGGTCCATATCCATTTGCAGGCTTGAATCTGCGGTAGGCCATGGCTGTTTGCTTGGATATGCACAAACCACCGATAACAGCATTTCTGTGCAACCAAAGACCTTAAAAATATTGACTTTAGTCTTAAATACACAGTGCGGACTTATTCCAGTTTGGCCATTTGGAAACCAAATGCACACCTTTGTGCATTGCCCAAGTGGAGGAAACGAACGCTGAGCAGCGATTTGAAGGATTTGAAAGGAGCCCGTAAGCTCCCCACATGCTCCTGCATTCATTAATGGGGAATTTCTGCCGCTCGAATTGGAAACTACTCCGACAAGGTGGAGGATTGGCGGCAGCAGCTTTATTTTCGTTAATCAGTCTTAAAAAAGCAGCAATCTCCGGACAGATGTTTTCTCCTCCTTTTTTTCCAACTGGCAGCTGTAAAGCCGTTTTAAGATGGGATTGGGAGCGGGACGCCACCTGTGTCTGTAGTTTGCGAGCATAGGGCCCTTGTCACTGGGTACATCTGAACTAATCCGGTTGCATACAAGAGGAGTACAGTGCAGCTACAGATGTCCCGTGCAGATTGCCGCGAAAGGAGAGGCCAGACGTGTCGTGCCAAAATTGAACAGCCTGACCAGAGGCGAGGCAGCAGCCGTGGATGTGATGAGTGGAAATGGTTTTCTTAATCCACCCTTATTCTGGATTGTCCTGGGGGGCCGCACGCACTGGACTCCTGCTGCAGCCGTTCGTATTCCCCTGGGTACTCACCACAGAGAGGGCTGGTGAACTCCAGAACACACACACACACACACACACGCACACACACATGCACACGCACACACACACACACACACACACACACACACACACACACACACACACACACACACACACACACACAAACAGTTCATCTAATACTCTCCGTTGCACAAACAGCAACACAAACAAATGTTTATGCTAAAGGGAGTGCTAATTTGCTGTAGTTGTATCCATTTGTTTCCAGTGGAGTGAATCCACTTCTGAACTTCTGAAAACCTTAATGCAACATAAGATTTAACAAATGAATGAATGAATGAATGAATGAATGAATGTATAGATGTGTGTAATTTGTGATCTTTCCAATACAGCTCAAGTTATGTCACAAGTACAAAAGGTAAAGCATATGTGGACATTTTCTAAGATTTTTCTGACAAGGATGGAGAAAGAGAAGGTATGTTAGAGTGCAAAACATGTTTGATTAATGCGGAGGTAAATGGCATGCATCAGTTTAATAACATTGATGACATTACTCCAGAACGAAATAATTATACCCTGTCAAGTGAAGACATTCAAAGAAACCCACATAATTTGACACAAAAGATGTTTGGTGAACTCTAAATTATACGTTGTCAGTGGAAGCATTTACGCTGTAATTTTGTGTCTCCCTTTCATAAACCTTGTATAATTTTATATCGCCGAAGTTATTTGTTGCCAACGTATGTATTCTTTTCAACCAGTTCAAACTGCTGATCCTTCTGCATGCTTGGTATGCAGCAAGTTACAAATGAGCACAGATGCTGTTCAGGCGTGTAGTTAAAGAGACAGTCTATTTCCTTGAAGGCATTTGTGACTTTACGCCTTACACTCATCCCTCCAACATCCATCCATCTTACTAGTCGTCCACACATCAACCTGGTAATCTACATTGCATATTATTAATTCATCATTAGTTCATCCATCCATCCATCCATCATTCATATCTCTCTCTTTCTCTCATCATGTGTCTGCCTCACCCAATGACCATAGTCTGACTTAAGTGTTCACTAGAGGGAAAGTGGTTATCTATCTACCCGATCTGCCCTGGGAGACACCCCCATGCTATCTCTGCCACTTGTCACTGCATCATCTCCACTAAAGACATCCACACTCTGACCCACTGGACGTGAACCAAAATGAAATTTGCCTTTTCATCTGACTCCTAACTTGTATTATTTGGCCACAACATCTGGTGAATAGACGTGGCATTCCAGATTTGCGGCATTTGGTGGTATTACATGGACTTAAGGCTTGTTTTAACCTTTTTGCGCCTCGGAAATTGCAACAACAAACATTTGCCCCTGCAGCGCGGGGTCGGCAAAAGACATCTGTTCGCTGTCACACAATGGCCATAACATGCTCGGGAGATGTCCTGAACCACAGGTCAGTGCTCCTGAGAGCTAGCTGTTTGGGGACTAACAATATGTCCAGGCTGTTCTCATTGTGTTAATGCGGAGAACAAATAATAACTCCTTGTCGTCCCGGGCCCTGCTGTTATAAAACATTCATTACCTGTTTTTGGTATTGTAAGACCGGAACAAGGGGATTTAAATACAATACATGCTCACACGTGCATGTACACACACACACACACACACACACACACACACACACACACACACACACACACACACACACAGACACACACACACACACACACACACACACACACACACAGACACAAAGATACAAAAAACACACACCCATGTACAATTTGTACACAAATACTCACATGCGCACACACACATACACACACACACACACATTCACACACACACACACACACACACACACACACACACACCGCACTCACACATACATCTGAGCAAAATACAGATATTACAAACTGGTCAGATCTAGGCACTTTAATCAGATTATCCTAAGCATCCTAAACACACAGTGAAAAAAATATACACACAAATACTGTACATCACTTAGCTTAAAGAAGTAAAGCTCCTTTGAGGGTGTGCGAGTCTGAGAGCTGGTGTGTATGCCGTTCATAGGAACTGTCGTCGGAGAAGAGTGAATTTTGAAGTGTGTGGTGTATGTGTGTATTAACCTAGTTTCTAAAAATGCAAAATTAGCCATTTCTGTTTCCTTAAACAGCAACAAATACAAACCCTTTTACTAGATTTCTGTCTGGAATAAATCATATAAAGTAGGCCTAAATAACTCTCAATTTGATATTTTTTTCTTTCTCAAAAGGTAACAGTCTTTCATGCTGTCATCCCATACGTATATTAGAGTCATATATAATATATACATTTGTTTTATACATGAACAAATTTAAAGTTATTATAGCCAAGTTCAATTTCTCCGCCAATGTGGAAAGAATAAGTCTATGGGTCTTTGCACTGCAGCCGAAATACAGCACTGCTTCCATAATATTTGCAGATCTGATAGTTGGTCAGATAAAAAAGCTTTGCGACTGACCAAAACCCAGCGGTTTTGGGGGACGACACTAAACCCACAGGGTCAGCAGTTGCACTTTAAATCACTCCTGAGATGGCCAAGTGAAATAAGCTCGGGGAGCGAAATCAACAGAACGCTGCTTTGCCAGACCACAGCTTCACTCCTGGAATGGAGGATCCCTCTCCTGGAGAATGAGACGGCAAGCCTCAAATGCCTCCATCTAGTCACACCCATTCTCCTCAGCCCCTGCCGCCACCGCCACCGTGCCCTCCGACAACAACCAGCACGCCAGCCAACCAGCACTGTCCTCGCTCCCGCTCCAGGGACCCACAGCTTAGTGGTGGAAAAGACAATGGAAGCACTCTCATCCAAGAAAAAGATACTAACAGAGTTTTCCTCCTCTCTCTCTCTCTCTCTCTCCCTCTCCCTCTCTCTCTCTCTCTCCCTCTCCCTCTCTCTCCCTCTCTCTCTCTCTCTCCCTCTGTCTCTATCTCTCTCTCCAGCCCGCCTTCCCTGCCCTCCACACATCCACCCATTTTAGATGGGACTGTGGAAAAGGTCCTTGATATAGGAACCAGAAGTTGATACTTATTTTTATAATTTTATGGCCTTTCGAGCCCTAAGTATACAATCTCTTGGAGTGTTTACACAGTGGGAAGTGAGACTCCAGCGAGTGGAATGGTTCTCATCACACTGTGGGCTCTTTGAGAATGTTCAAGCGTTGAGGTCTGTGTTGGGTTTCTCTGTGGACGAATTGCTTTGGCTACACAAATGTGGCTTGGTTGCGGTTTCACTTCTCCCATATAGTGTGTGAGTGTGTGAGTGTGTGTGTGTGTGTGTGTGTGTATGTTTGGCTATCATTGTCTCTCAATGTGTTTTATCATAAAGTCCACAATAATTAGTCATAAATACAGCATGACAGATGAATTTACATAGCACACATCACTGTGTCTTAGCAGCTTGGTTGGAGTTGGAATTGTAAATTTAGTGTTCCATGTGTTTAATTACAAAATTGTTTATTCACATTATGATGGGAAATGTCTGTGACATTTTCATGATAACAATACATGCATGTGCATTCCTAAAGTTTTAAAAGTAATGTTGTGATAATATCAACATCATTTAGAGGGCAGATTCAGGTGGTCTTATACCCTCAGAGTACATATATTTTGATAAGTATCTCTGAAGCTTGGAGGTAGGGGAATCTAACAAAGGAAATTGTGGAAACCAGTTAAAACAGTCATTATTACTTAATAGCATGTTTATGCCCAGTTGTGGTTTGGGTGCCCATATTTCTCCTGGTGAAATAGCAGCAGTTGAGTAAAATCTGGTCAGTTGGGTTCAGTTCAGTTTTCCGAGTCACTCCTCCGCTCGTGCTCTCCGCAGGTATGTGTGGGGGGAACTTCCCAAGGAGGACAGAAAAATAAAATAGGATGGATTTCCAAGCACTGACCAACTCTGTCTGCTTCACTGGATTTCAAGGGCTTCTCGTCTGACATATAATTTCAGCTGTGGTCGTTTTGAAAATGGCACGGTGGCTTGGCTGACATTTGACAAACCTGTGTGGAGCTGACAGCCCTGGTTTGTGGTCTACCTTATTTGAAGGGAGTCTTGCTTGTGCAGTGCGAGTCTCCCATCGGTGCAGTGTGCGAACTACCGCCACGTGAGCGCCGGACCCAAAGAGGCTACCTCAGCCCATAGAACTTTGTTTTGAGAGGGGCCGGGGTAACACTGTCCAATGGTCACACTGCTGGCACACTGGTGTTGTTTCTTGTGCAGTACTCAAACAGTCATACAACGATGTGGCAATGCGAGCTGATGAGGATATTGAGATATATGGAACTGAACCATGTTTCTGTCGATAATACGGCAACTGTGTAAGAGCCTTTCACTAGTTAATACATTTAGTGACGCTACACAACTTGAGAGGGAATGTGTTATCACCATATCTGTGGTCTTGGTCACAGGCATTACTCAAAAGCAAGGCCATAGACAATCATATCCAAGATATTATTTGTGGTAGCACAGAACCTCAATGGTCAATAACTCGTGCACAACTTGTTTAGAAAGTAAACACAAAAACTAAGCAAGAAAACTTGATATTTGACAAAGTGCCATAAGACATGTCTTATTTCCATGTCTGTATATGGTGAGTGAGGTATAGGCTGACTACCAAGTAGAAGGTGCAGTTATTTAGAAAACTTTTCCAATCAGATATATTTCTGTGACAGCTAGAAGTCAACTAATTGTTATGGCACAGTAAGGTTTTTGCTTTATGAAGGCGTCCAGTCCCAAGGAAATCAGGAACATGGACCAAACCCCCACCCCCACCCAACTGTTTGAACAGCAAAAAAAGACCCAATCTACTTGGTAAAAACTGAGGTCATGTACACTTGCAGTCCAAACGTTTTCCTCAAACAAGCCAATTCCAAACCGTGTCTGTGAATATAAATTGCACACACATATGATGTGCTTCTCAACTAGGCCTACTTTTAGCAATTAAAGATGTTCAAAGATGTAAAAAAAAAAAAACAATCAGAGAACAACTCTCCTCCGACGTTAACTTGCAGACATCAACAGAAATGTAAAACAGACAGTAAATAGGCACTGAGGACCCCAGTGCCTGGCAGGCCCAGTCAAGTGTATCAAATCTAATTGGAGTGTGTGAGTGTTGCCTTTGTCTACTGCTTCTGACCCAGTTGGCATAGGGGAAGAAATCAGGAAGATATTGAATTTAATTGGTCAGAAGCTGGAGGATTAAGTAAAATAGAGGGCACAACATTTCTGCGTTTCCCTCAGTGTTTGTCATTTATGCTGTGCTGGCTTTTTCCCCTCCTTGAAATCAACAGTGTTAATATGTTTCAGATACAATGAAAAGGAGATTCAATATAGCAGTCAATGGAATTCTGGAAATATCCAAACTGTAATATGCAACCTGTTTGCATTTTTATCATTGCAGGAGTAGGTGCAGTGACTGTCTCAGAGGATGTTCTAATGATATTTTAAAAGTGTCATTTGGCATAATATGAACCTGCATGAAAATAAGGAGGTAGCACTCATAGTCATAAAACAATAATCCACTTTCTGCTGTTATATTTATCTTCCCTTTTACAATTTAGCGTGTGCGCGCACGCATGTGTGTGTGTGTGTGTGTGTGTGTGTGTGTGTGTGTCTACTTCATTGAAGTGTGTGTTACTCAGTTGAACCAAACAACCAACCTGAAGATCAATGGGTCTTGTTCACACTCATGCTCACAAGCTGTCTGTCACTCCACTTAAATTCTCAGAGGTCTGCAAAATGTTTATTTTGCTTGCAAGATGAAGAGTGTGTTTGGTTAGGTGGGGATCTACTGGGCCCAGACTACTTGTTGCAATGCTAAAAGAATCCATGTGATGGCTCGTTCCACAGAGGAGAGTCTCCATCACAGACTCTGAAGAATGCAGTCAGAACCCACAACCATCTCAAGCTATCTTGAATCTGAGCCACACTCCTTGTCTCTCTCTTACAGGGTAGCCCTCTCCAAAGTTTGTCTTAAAATGACTCCATCAGTGCAAAAAAAGAGAGAGAGAGAGAGAGAGAGGGGAAAAGAAAATTGAACACGAGAGATGTGTAACCAGGCCCAAGGCCCCCAGTCTTTTTTTTTTACGCTGAATAATTTTAACACCAAAAGAATGTGAGCAATCATATTAATGAAAAACAACATAATGCTGTCCTGTTTGTGGACCAGTTTACCAGCTGCTATCAATCACCCTGAGGTCTGAGGGAAGGGCTTTGGCTCTGCTCCTCTCCTCTCTTTCTCCTTCTCTCTCTCTCTCTCTCTCTCTTTCTCACTCTCTCTCTCTCTTTCTCCTTCTCTCTCTCTCTCTCTTTCTCCTCTCTCTCTCTCTCTCTCTCACTCTTGGGCAGCGTCAGAGAGGCACGGAGTGTGGACTCCCGCTCATGGGAAACCCAGCCGGCGTTCCCTGGAGGATAAAGCACTGGAGCCACTCGACGGCTCGGCTAACAATAATAAAAGCCGCCCATCTCTAAGGTGACATTCCCAATTTACGATTATTTGTGTCTATAAAGTGTGTTCCTTGGCTCCTGATTCCCTCTGACTCTCTCTCTCTATCCCGGGTCAAGACAAGGAAGAGAAAAAATAAGTTCATTCGGACTGCCCAAGACCAGTGGAGAGAATAAAGATGAAGACAAGCTTTACTGAATCAACTGCTCTCCTACCTACTGTATGGCTCTCGGTTGGGTCTGATCAACTGCTCTCCTACCTACTGTATGGCTCTCGGTTGGGTCTGATCAACTGCTCTCCTACCTACTGTATGGCTCTCGGTTGGGTCTGATCAACTGCTCTCCTACCTACTGAATGGCTCTCGGTTGGGTCTGATCAATTTCAAAGACAGCGCCCTACGTGTCATTGGTTTCTGGGAATCGTTGAATCCATTTGATCATTGTAATATATCAATTTATGGGTGCGCTCACATTGTGATACTTTCAGACCTTACTTACATATGTCCTCATTGCCATGTACTTATGTTTATATGTACTTAAGTGAACATATTACCAAAGTCCTTTTAGGCAAGTACCTCCATTCGGCGGCCATTTGACAACGCTTTTTGGGCACTCGTCGGGCATCCATTTCGGCAGAAATGCGCGTGCGCAAGGCTTCACGACACCAATCTTGCTCCAGCGGCGAGATCACAACACATGATTGGCACGATGTCTTCACAACACACCATATGATTGGCTCAATGTATTCACATCACACCACATGATTGGCTCAATGTATTCACATGTCGACGTTTTGCCGAGAAACGGCCATATTGGCGTGACAAACTAGCCCCATGCATTTCTATGGAGTATTTTTTGAGTGCTGTGTCTCCACATTAGAAAGTCTCTGGTATTACTCACTCTAACCTCAAACCCAACCTTAACCCCACACACAAATCATAGTTTTTACTAATCTATTAAGTAAATAGTCTTAAGACAAAGTGTTGCCACCACTTTCTTACACTGAAACTGACAGTGAGTGTATGAGCTCCATCACCTCCCTCATGTCTGTGACTACTGGCTCAAACTCAGAGTGTCTGACGAAGGCTTGTTTATCCAAATAAATTGCCAAGATCCAGAAATCCTGACCCATTTTCAGCCTTCAGCAGATCAAGCCAAAGATAACAGCCTTTCTAAACTCCTCCATGATGAAGAGGGTATAATGTGTGTAGTTTCACATCATTTTGGCATGGGACATAATACAGCTTTAGAAAATACCAGCACACAGCCTGAACAAATGATATAAGAGCATCTCTATCAATAAGACAACATACACATTACGTCCATTAGTAATGTACGGCAAAATGAGGTTAATATAGTATATGTGCAGAAACATATGGGGTATTGTAGTTTGCTAAGTGCATTACAGTACAGTGGAAATATGTTTCCTGGATTCAGTAACTTAACACAGTTCACTCATCTGTTAAGAGATATCACAAAAAGACCCTCTAAGAAATATGAGAGCTAAATGGAAAATTACCAGCAAGACACTTCCTGCTCGATTGAAAGCTTCCTCTAACACGACAGGTTTTTATTGATACTCACAATAGAGCAGATTAATTTAGACGAAAAAATGAAAGAAATTTGATGTATATTGACTAGGGCTTGTCTCTGAATGAATTGACCGACCACAATGCACTGCAGAGCCATTCAAGAGGCCAGTGCCAGCTAAAGTTTGACTTCTGTGTCCACTGCGGGTGCTATGGTAACGTTTTCCGATGGGGGGTTCATTTTCTTGAAGCTGGGTGGCATATTAATAACCGCATGAAACACTTTGCCAAGTCTCACAGGAAGAGGTATAGTCTCAGACTGCACACACACATGGACACATACACAAAACACACACACACAAACACACACACACACACACACACACTGTACTTACTCATTAAAAACTGTAAACACTGTACAAATCATTAAAATATATGAAAACAATGATAAGTAGCTTATGAGGTCACAGCACATTTTTCAAGATGGGAAAGATGTTTTGTATTTAATGTGTTTAAGAAAACAGTAACTTGGTCTTTTTGTCTATTTGAACTGTGGAATTGAATTGTTTAGTTTATAGAATAATATGTGTGTGTTTCAAGAACCATGGGCCCATTAAGGGGGGAAATGCATTTATAACGAGGGGAATGCATCTCTGAACTGATATGAAGAGAAAGAGAGAGAGAGAGAGAGAAGAGAGATAGAGAGAGAGAGAGAGAGAGAGAGAAAGAGAGACAGTATGTTTCCATTTTAAGCCTGTGCATGTTCCAGTGGACCATTCTGCTACCTCTTTCTCCCTGCTCCTTCTTGGCTTCTCCATGTTATGAAACAGATTCTGACCTCCCCCATGTGCCTTGTTTATTTAGCCTTCCCAAGTGGACATTAGTAATGCTGGATTCTCAGGGTTGGAGCCAGGTATGCTGGCCAGGACCCCCCTCTCCCTCCTCCTCCTCCTCTTCTATCCCTCTTTCCCTCTCACTCCCTCTCTCCCTCTTTCCCTCTAGTCCCTGTGGCCAGTGGCCTGTGGAGTGGACAGGGCTGATATCTCACGTGTTTGACACTGTGTCAGGTCATGGAACACTGCCCCCCCCTCCCTCCTGGTCTGCTCACAGGCGCTGGAGATGTTGTGCTTTTTCTTTGGGCTCCTAATCTTTCTGGCGACGGATCCACTTCCTGTTCTGCAAACGAAATGGCTCAGGAATGCCATTCCTCGGCCCATGAGCGGGGACCAGGGCCATGGAGGAAGTACTCCTGCAACTACTCTCTCCTTTGTGTGGGAGTGTATGTGACTGTGTGGATGTGTGTGTGTGTGTGTGTGTGTGTATGTGTGTGTGTGTGTGTGTGTGTGTGTGTGTGTGTGTGTGTGTGTGTGTGTGAATGTGCATGTTGAACGTGTGTACATGTTGAACGAGTGTACCATATGTGTGTGTGTGTGTGTGTGTGTAAGTGTGTACACACTTCCACTTCCACTTTCTCTCTCCCACACACACACACACACACACACACACACACACACACACACACACACACACACACACACATATTTGCCAGACAAAATGTCTATCGGCGGCACAAAGTGGCTCTTCCAGCACTCACTTTGTCAGGCTGGGATGCATCAAACAGCAGGGGAGGCAGAGAAGACAAGCTTTTCCCACATCACAAGCACGACAGGCAACGCAGCCAGCGCCCCTATAAATAGGCGGGAAGGTCCAGGTTAAGTTCAGAAGACAGCCTGTCTGTTTGTTGTGCAAGGGGAGGGGAGGCTGGACGAGGATGCAGTTGCGCTGGTTTTCGTTATAGGCTGTCCTACAAGGAGAACCACAAATCCATGTCAGCCTATCGCTGTGACCTGCAATCCATCTCAGATATCTCCTGTTCACAAGGCTGTCTACATATAGCTGGAAAATGTACAATCTATCAGTTCTGTTTACAGTAGATACATCACTGGATACCATCAGGGAGGGTCTCGAAGGAAGCGTTTACATATTATCTTATCACCGCTCGACAATGTCAGGTTCTTCTTCAGCAGACCCTGCTGACCGAGTTAAAAAATACTAAAAGGAACTAATCATAGAGGACGTCATTCACTCTAATTTCCTAATGTATTTTCTGCTAGATGTATTATTTGCTAGACATGCCATGTGACTGAAGCTAGAGGGAGAAGAAGGTCCCCACAACGGACCTCGTTTTTCGGTTCTCCAGACACCCTGTATTTGACCCCCTGAGGTCAGACACAGTGATCTCCTATTAAAACACACAATGCACACATCCTAGCATACATAATTGAACCCAACTCACACAGACAAAGAGCTTAGGTTACTGTTTAACATTAGACATCCAAGCTATAACCATGAAATCGCCAGTGACAGGCCCTCTCTAAAAAAAGGTATTTGGGCTGTGGTCGGGCACATCAAACGTGGGCTCACACACTCCTCACACAAGGACACAGGTTTGAATTTCTGCTCTCAGAGCCTGACCACTTCAAAGTCCAAGGAGCTGAGCCAACGTCAAAGAGGCTTCTCACGGCGACACAATGTCTTTAGAGGATTGAAAGTAAATACAAAGTCTTGTGTGTGGGGTTTCTCACACACACACACACACACACACACACACGCACACACACACTCTCTCTCTCTCTGTCCTCTCTCTCCTTTTTTACCCAACAGGGGTGTTGAAGTGAGTGTGGTGTAGTTTTATATAGTTCTCCTCTCCACGGGAGGAAAAAAAGAAGAAAATCGGCGCCTCGATTGGCTCAAACAATGTTTAAATAATCAAGGAGCCACAAAAGCTTTGAACTCATTTCACAAGGGGAGGAAACCAGATGTGCTTCCCCCTCACTTCTTCCCCTCTCTGCCGTCAGATGAGGAGGGTGTGTGTGTGTGTGTGTGTGTGTGTGTGTGTGTGTGTGTGTGTGTGTGTGGATGGAAACTACACTTTCGGTCAGGCAATCACCCACTAGACCAACGTTCATATGGACGCTTAACATTGGTGGCTAGCCAACGTCACTTGCCATAAACACTGCATCAGCATCTGAAGGAACCTCATTGTTAAATGAGTTGTTCACTTGCTGCAAATTAACCAGTGCCAATGGGGTTTTGTTTACGTGTTTGATAAAATAGTCCAAACACCCACCCACCTACACCCCCACACACACACACACACATAAACATTGTTCAGCAAGGTGGACACACACTTTTTTCTCTGGTGTAAATAAAACATTTGTTTCCAGCAAAACAGAACGCAAATAAGTATGCTATTGTTTCGCTGTCTGCACATGTGCAGATTTCAGTGTTTTCGTTTTCAGAGTGCATCGCTGCACAAGGCCTGGGGAATAAAGCAACAGGTAGACAGAATGTTGAGAAGCGCCTCCGCTGCACACATTTACTTCCCTCCCCATGGTGCTCCCTGTGCATGCAATTGACTTCAATCAAGAAGCTCCTAAAAAACGCGTGTTCGACATTTTCTCCTCACTCCTCTTGGGTGTTGACTGGAATAAACAGCGCATATAAATTCTGAACCCACAGCAGCGGATCACCCCAAAAGATTTGATTCCACAGTTCATTTTGTGTACACATCTGCAGGCGCATTTGTAATCAGATTGGGCATGTTTCATTTGAGGTTGATGAAAAGGAGAGGCCAGCCTACTCTCTCTCTCTCTCTCTCTCTCTCTCTCTCTCCCTCTCTCCCGCAGCACCGGTAGCAAGTGTGTGTGTGTGTGTGGGGGGTATTAGAAGAAAATTGAAGGGCGGTTCAGCTCCTCTGTCTTTATTTGAGTCCCCTGCAATGAAGTTAATTTTTTACAAGGTTTCCGTTCATTAAGGCATGCGTGCTCAGGTGCTCCGCAGACACCAGTGATTCCAACTCAGTGCCTCTCACCCCATCTGCCCCACACATACAGTCACACACATCACACACACACACACACACACACACACACACACACACACACACACACACACACACACACAATCACTCCACAACATGATCACATGAGAGGCACCTCTGAGGAGACTGTAGAAGACAGCACATTATTCACCACGATCTTGTGTACAGAACAGTAATGACACATACTGTAACTTCCAGTGTAGATATAGATACAAACTTTTGTATCTATATTACATTATAGATACAAAATATAAGATACATTAGGTTATACATTCATATATAGATATAGATACAAACTTTTGTATCTATATTACATTATAGATACAAAATATAAGATACATTAGGTTATACATTCATATATAGATATAGATACAAACTTTTGTATCTATATTACATTATAGATACAAAATATAAGATACATTAGGTCATACATTCATATATAGATATAGATACAAACTGTTGTACCTTTATATTTACATGAGGTTATACATTCATATATTGAAAAAAAAAAACAATAAGAAGTTCTTCATCAAAAACAGATAAATGCACTGAGGTGTGTAATGGCCGACAGTTGCTGTGGGTTAAGCTGTGGGACAGGTCATTATCTGTAAAGATGGCTGGAAGAAGGGTCTGTGAGCGATGGCTTCGGCGTCCCCTCTGGAGACTGCTCTTCATCAGCAGCACATGTTGTATGGCTGCACCGTGACACAGAGTGTGTTGAACCTGAAAGCAAAACAAACACGCTCTTCCCTCTCAGCTGCCGCGGCTCTCCCACTCCCTGGCTTTCACATGAGAAAATGCTCCGGAATGCTCACCAACGAGAGAGAGAGAGAGGGAGAGAGAGAGAGAGAGAGAGAGAGAGAGGGAGAAAGAGACTCACAAAAAATAGAAAGAATGAGAGAAAGAAAAGGAAGAGAGAGACAGAGAAAAAAGTTCACTGTTACAAGAGCACATCCCTTCTCATGTATCTGTCGCCCCCATAACTATACCTTTGATTCAGGGGGCTATTTTTAGCCACTTCCTGCCGGCCGCCCGGCCAGACCTGAGGGGCAGGCCGTGCACTGGTCGCGGTCGAGGACTCGGCTTTGGCATCGGCCCGCAGCCGCTGGGGCTGGTCCTGGGTGAGTTACAGCGCTCCAGCTCCGTCAGAGCCTGGGAAAATTCTTACTCACTGGAGGGGGGCGTAAAACACTCCGCCATCCTCGACAGGAAATGTGTGACATTATGGGACTGTTCTTGTGAAGTGGGGGGGAGGGGGGTTGGAAACAATGTAAATGAGGGTCGCGCGCCATGGGATGAAATCCATAACACATACCGTGCACAAGCTGCACTGCGTACTCGCATGGCAAGTAAATAATAAACACATTTAACATAAAGTGTCATAAAACATAATGATAAATAACAGTTGACTGACAAGTCAAAAACACATATATAAATACAACTGACGCAAAAACCGGCTTGATTACTTAGTGGTAGTCCTTCCTCTGACACGATGGCTGCGTGTCAGCAGGCAGATGGAGCGACTGGTGAACAGCATCGGACTGGGCTGATGGAGGGAGAGTAAAAGTGGAAGGCCCTGCGCTTGTTATTGCACTGATTGTTAATGAGCTCCCCTCAGCCCAGGATGGAAAAGCAGTTTGACAGAAATGGCCCTGCGGTAAGGCCTGGCCCCTTTGATGGCACGCGGGGCTCACGTAGCCAGCCGACTGGGCAGACGAGTCGGTCGGGCCTCCTCTCTCGCAACGAGCCCGCGGGCCGGTGCCAAACCTCCAGACCGGTCTTAAAATGGCGGCACATTAAACGCGAGACGTGTCCATGCCAATGTCAGAGAGAAAGAAAGACAGAAACATTGGAAGAGAGAGAGAGAGAGAGAGAGAGAGAGAGAGAGAGAGAGAGAGAGAGAGAGAGAGAGAGAGAGAGAGAGAAGCAGAATGACATCAGAGGCTGGTGGCGGATGCCAGCGGCGGAGACGAGGCACAGTGGCTGGATGAGGCAGGGCAGTGGATCCAGATGGAACTGGAATAGGATGCCAGCATTCCAGAGGTGGGCATTCCCCATGCCCTTACCGACACACTCTCCCACAACTCTGCCACCAGCAAACAATGTTTGGTAAACACTGGTCAGCCAAAGGTGAAGTGGGAAAAAAGATGAGAGATGAGAGAAAGGGGGAGGAGAGAGAGAGAGAGAGAGAGAGAGAGAGAGACAGGAGTGTTCTGCTTTAGACTTAAGAGCTAAATTATGGTGCTCCTGGCACTCTAGTTAAAACCTTGAGGCACTGTGACGCCAACTCTAACAGCAGTGGAGAGAGACAAAGAGAGACAGAGAGAGAGAGAGAGAGAGAGAGAGAGAAAGAGAGGTGGAGAGAGAGGGAGAGAGAGAGAGAGAAAGAGAGGTGGAGAGAGAGGGAGAATGAGAATGGAAAGGAGAGCCTGACCGTGGCTCTAGCGGCTAGGTTAGCATGGGCGTTGCTCGCTGCACATGGCATTCATTTTGCAGACGGTCGTCGGTCGGTCCTCCCCTCCTGAAGAGCCCGAGCGGTGCCTGGGCAATTAGGGCAATTATAGAGGGTGGATCCCCCTCGCGAGCCAAGCCAACAGCAACGCAGCCGCTGCCAAAGGCCTAATGAAAGTGACAGGGGAGGGGAGGCAGCGAGCTGATCGTATACTTGATTTATGCCAGGAAAAGGCACAGCTTCTTCCCCCCCCCCTCCTTTTTTCTCTCTCCTTTCCTTTTTTTGGAGCAATTGCGTTTTATTTTTGCCAGTCAGATATGAAGTGAAAAACACATCTAAGAGTGCGAGATGAGGATAATTAAAACGCTGTGGCGACCGCATCCTCAGCGACACCAGCCAAGACATGACTTCCTCCTGCCCTCCTCCCCTCACAGGCTCCTTTTCACATCATCAACTATCCTACAACTTCATGTGCTATGCAACATTTCCACAGAGATCTGGAGTGGAGTGGATATGAACTCTAAGTCAGCAAGCATGTCCAAGAGTTTGGATACTAGTCTGCAAATGTGTCCAAGCGTTTGGACATTAAAACCTGTATCAGCTTTTTAAAAGATGAAATAATAGAAGCAGAATTTGAGTGCAGAGTTTGACTCCCAGATGAAGGCTTTGACGCTGAAACAAGTTTTTAATGGTTTAAAATGTCCAAGCCATGAAAATAAAGGCTTTTAAAACTTTTTTTTTTCTGGTGTTGTTGTTGAACTCCATTGAGTTCAAGCTGCCAGTTCAAAAGGAAGGAAGTATCATTAAATTGAACAGAATTTTACAATAGAGGAGTTTCAGTGGTGAAAATACCACAGAGTGCAGTCCAGTAGGCCCCCCACTCCCCACACACAATTTCACTCATCCTTAAACATCATGGAATCATCTGTTAAGCTTTGACCTTGTATGCCATGCTATACTTCACTACGCATACAGTAACATTTCTGTCTATATGTGCTATTAGGCTGCAAATGCTCGGTCCTGTGCGTTAAACACATTTGGCCTGGCATGCTTTCAAACGCACCTGCAATATGTCCCATATTGGTCCTGATACCACAGCAAATAGCATGGTCTTTAAGGCTTATCTGATAATGGCTTAAATTGTCTCACTGATATCGAAACAAGGGGGTTGGCTGAGGACAAGGTTTACGTGAGACGGCCCATCATCAGCACCAGGGGAGAGCGGTGTTCTAAAGTGGGCGCTAATCTCCTTTGTAGCTCCGTGCCCGCCCTGGCAACACACGGGGCTGGGCTAGCCTCGAAACAGTTAAAAGCGAAGTGTTAAAAAAGCCCACACATGTTGACGTTTTTGTTGCCTGTAATCCCTGTGTTTTCATCCAGATTTTTGAGGCCTAATCCCCACAAAAAGCCACAGAGGCTTCGGACGAGAAAGCAGCAGCAGCCGTGAGGCAGCTTTCTTCCCCAGAGCACTCACAATGACAGATTATGAAGGAAAAAAGAGAGGGAGAAAGAGAGAGAGAGAGAGAGAGAGAGAGAGAGAGAGAGAGAGAGAGAGAGAAGGGGAGGGTGAAAAATGTCAGGCGATAAAATAAAGAGATCAGAGTGAGTGTGGAGTCCATTTATCCCCTGGCTCTGTGAGAGGTACCGGCTGGCCCTCCCTCTGATAGTGTGCATGATACAGTGGCTCCCAGCGGACCCCCAGCCGGGACTCAAAAGATCACCATCATCTCCAGAAAAACAACCCACGCCAACCCCCCCTTAACCGCCCCCAACGGATGGCGCAGGCATGCAAAGGTGCTTCTGCGCCCCCCCACCCCACCCACCCACTGCTGTTTTCCTCCAGCATTCTGCACCTAGTCTTGCTTTGGTACTTGCCAATGTTGTCATCAGCTTAAAACATCCAGGACAAATCAGTTGAGATGGCAGCTCAGATTGTGTAACTATAGAAAGACCATCTTTATTTCCTGTAAACAGATATGTAATAGTGTTTTGCTGTTTTGCCATCACTTTTTGGGGAAAAAAGTAACATGTCAGTGATTACAGTATATTTGGACTTACTGTTCATGTAAGAGTTACGCTTATCAACAGAACCACTGACGTAGTCGGGGAATAGAGAGAGATGGACAATAGTTGCCTTCAAAGCTGGCCCCTTCAATTGCATAACTGGACCTATTTTGGGTGAGCACCATAAAACCAATGAACAAAATCAACATACCATCATTGAGCTGGAAAACTGACACTTTGGTTTTCTTCCGATCACCAATCTACGACTGGATCCCCTTTTAAAGGACATCCCTCAAATTCAAGACTATTCAGTATTCACCAGTGGCTATACAAGAATGAGGGATTATGAATTAATTATGTTGTATGTTTTTTTTTTTTTAAATGCATATTTTTTTCTGTGAAAGGCATACTGGCTACCATTGAATGTAGTTGTGGGCAGTCAGTTTGAACTGCTGTCTTTATCATGGGTCAACTGGGTCAAACATGGAGCACAATAACTTAATATTCAACATAATCTAATAGTTATACTCCAATCTGGGAGGAAAATATTTACGGTGGCTATTCAGAGTTAAGAGAGATACCAGATTTCCCTTCTCTTTGACTCTCTCTCATAATGCTAACATACAGTAGACTGCTGCTATTAAAAACAATCTGGAACTGAACGTTTTACAGTGCTGTGCACTGGAGTATGCAGCACTATGCTATCTTGTAATAAATATTTGGAGGTAGCAGAAGTCTATTCTTTTTTTTTTCTTAGTTTCCACCCAATTCTCAAAGGAGTATTTTAAGTTGTGTGCTGGAAATGATGTGTCTCGCTGTGTGGCCACATTTATTTACATGTACAGTGTGTGACTGTTCCAACGGACTGCACTGAGCCTCTTTGGATTTGATTTCCCTGAGATCCAGGCAGAGGCATTTTGCAGTGATAAGCAGTGGCTCAGGTGGACTTGGGTGGCTGTCGGTACCTAAGCACAAATTTCATTTTTGGGCTTAAAGACATGTGGTGCCATAGTTGGTTAAAGCCTTAGGTCCTAACTTGTTTTGGTCTCAGATACACCTGCACATATTCCTATTATCTGACTTATATTTGCCAGTGTTTACTACATGAGAGATTCTGTACAATTCTTGGATTTTCATGAGGAAACTAAGTGTACAAAGCGCACAAGCTGAAATCGGACACCAGATACTCAATAATGTGGTTTAATGTGGCACTCAGAGATTCTAAATGATGCATGTCTAGGGGACACAAAACAGACACCTCCTTTTACTGTGCTACGACATCACAGAATTCAAACAGTCAAGGAATAAGCTCCTGGAAGGAGAGATGAGAGAGAGAGAGAGAGAGAGAGAGAGAGAGAGATGCAGTCTTACACACATTACATCAATGAGGTTTTTAATGACTTAATGACATTATAATCAGGATGTGAGGGAGACTAGGCCTGAGTCTGAGCAAAAGAAGGTTGGAGAAAGAAATGAGAGAGAAAGAAAGAAAAAGACAGATAGAGGCAGATCTCGGAGGAAACGGGGAAGCAGAGGAAATCTAACATGACGAAAGGGCCTCTGGTCAGACAGCCCGACGCCGACGAGCCTCTCCGCACAAACAGACAGGCCTCCCCACTCTCGCGCGTTCCACCCGCTCGTCTCGCGGTCATCTCGTGCTTGTCTCACGGACCCTTCTAGTGGGCCTGATACAAGGGGGTGGTCATTAGATGAGGTCAAGGGAATGAAGGAAACAGGTATTAAAGATTTCACAGACCTCCGGCTGTGTGCATAGCAAATTTCAGTGGTGTTAATTGCATTTACATTTAATTCAGTTTCAGTCATTCAATAGAGCCTTTTTGACCAATTTACATTACAAAGCTATAGCCTACATGTGAAGACAGCCTGCAGTTGACAGAACCAAACCCACAGTGTTGCTATTATAAATTATGATTGCAGTATGTACTATGTAGGTGATTTATGAATTTATGTAAAAAAAAAATATTGTGTATGTTTCTCATAATCAGGCATGGTGTTAGAGATGGAGCTCTTTGAGTGGCTCAGGGGAGGAGCGAGGCTTGGTTTTTGAGGCTTTTTTGCTGGAGAGTGTCAGCAGACTCGGTTGATCAACTCTGAATGCAGGAGATCAGAACAGATCATACAGCTAGAACCTCAGTCGATAACATATGGCTATAGTGATACAAAGTTCAGGAGTTCAAGTGCTAACGAAGGCACACACACACACGCACGCACGTACGCACGCACACACACACACACTCATACAGTACACACACACACACACACACACACACACACTGTGTATAATACTCATGCATAACACTTGTGTCATACGGATCAAATATTTACATCTTAAATAATTGACGCATGGATGAAAATGCTTTTGTTATGAAGTTTAGACGTATTTTTAGTGATTCACCAACTTCTTACTCCTCCTGAGTCTTTTTGGCTATGCCCATTTGTTCACAAGGTTGCACAGAATCGGCTTAAGATCAAGCCTTATGACGTAAGGATTCTGATGAAAGCTTGAAACCAGGGGAAAAAAACAGATTTACCAAACCTCCTCCTGCTTAAGCATATGTTAAAGAATGTCTACAAGCACAAGGTATCTCTTAATCCATCAGATTTAGAATGTGATTGCTTTTTGGACAACTGTCTCTATCTATTCCCCCATCTCTCCCTCTCTATCTCTCTCTCCCCCTCTCACACACACACACACACACACACAGACTCATGTAACAACATGTAATGTTTATGACTTTCAATAGAAAGACTAAAGTATGTTGTGTAACATGCACAATCAATCCAATATTGTTGATAACATTTTACCAATAACTAATAATAACAACCTTCCTGATGGTATCAAAATGGAGGGTTTCCAATTTTGATGCAATATCCTCTGTTTTATTTATTTCTACACCGTGCTTCTCTCTCTCTCTCTCTCTCTCTCTGTCAGTGTGTGTGTGTGTGTGTGTGTGCACCAATTGCTTTTGGATTACGGCATCAAAGAATCTTCCTGACATCATTCCTCTTCAGACTGAGTCTGGTGGCCATGGCTTGTCCTCTCTCTCCCTCTCTCTCCATCTCTCCCTCTCTCTTTCTCAAAGACGAAAAAGAAAAGATCACTCTTGTTTCTTTTTACAAATGAGCCCCATTAAAATCTTGTCACGGATAACACAAATATCAGCTTCTGCGGTGGAGCTCCGCGATCAAACGGCTCCTGGGACCACCAGGACTCTTTGCTTGGCCTTCTCTCTTCCTCTCCATCCCTCTCTTTCTCTCACTCGCTCGCAGCGTTTGTGTGTACCTAGCGGTCTGATTGTTATTCCAAACTCAAGACGTGAGTGGATGAGAGAAAAACTGGAGGGAACAAGAGAACACGTTTACCTTAATTAGACAAGTCAACAAACCTGGCTTTAGCCAGCCTTTGTAGGTTTCATCAATGGGGGGTATCACAGCTTTCAGAAAAATCCCTTTCATTATTATTACTACATCTCTCCTCCAAAAATTAATCTCGTGTGAACACCACCTCTCCAAACCTTTTGGTTGGAGCTTCAGCAGAAGTAAAGACCCCCTTCTCCAATACCCCCAAAAAAAGCCAGCACTGACCCAGCTCCGTGTCTTCCCATTGTGTACATCCTCCTTTCATTTGGCCCCGAGAAAGCTTGGGATATTGCTTGCAGTACCAGAGCAAATAATCTGGAATTAAAAAATGGATTCCTTAGGCCTGATCCCTAGCAACAGGCCCATTGCCATCTGTTCTCACCGAAGAGACAACCACTCTAAGGGTGGTGTGGATTGTGTGTGTGTGTGTGAGGGGGTGTGTGGGGGTGTCTGGTTGGTGCTCTGTCACCTGTTCCTTGTTGAGCCTTTGTCTGCTAGATAAAGGCTGCCATCATCCAGTCTGCTGTCTGAACACCCTCCAGCAGTTATATAGCGAAATAACTTGTCTGTCAACGGTGTTTTAGGCTGAGCTTAGACAAGCGCTTACTTGGTCATGTTGAAGTTCTCTTTCATTTTGTAATAAACAAACAAATAATAATAATAATAATAATAATACAAAGCTTTGAGGAAATCTTGCTGCCTTTGTACATATCGAGATGGACAGACTGAAAAATGTCTCACTGTACTGGACATAGAGGTGACATGCTCTCTCATGTACCTTATTCTTCAGAATTTTGGAGCAATTGATAGGGTTCCTTAAGAGATATGGTTATGGTTACGAGATATAAGATACAGTATAAGATACTATCAATGCAGAATATGTACTTTCACACAAAATAATAGTCATCCATATGGGATTACAGAGTCATTGAATGGATACCCGGCTATTGTTTTAATCCCTACAAGAGACTAACCAAAGGCTATTAGCTACCATTCTTGGCACTCTGTCCCTCACAAACACATACAGAGAGAGACAGAGAGAGAGAGAGAGAGAGAGAGAGAGAAGTAAAAATGAATAATAGATTTTGTTTTTCTCAAACAGTGGCTTCTAATGCCCTGAGTCACATCTACATCTACATTTAGAGCAGGTTTACAAATCCACAATTCAACCATGAATGACTGCATTTCCCCCTGAGCCAACTCCTCCCTCCCTCCCCCGTCAGGTACTGTCACCCTGGACTCCATTCACTGTACACCCCCACCCACTGTTTAATCATTGAGCACTGCCTGGTAAGCGGCAGAGACAAAAGGGTGTGTGTGTGTGTGTGTGGGGCAGAGGCCTGAGAATGCCTTCATTACACCTCGCCCAGGCCCATCTCAGACAGCATTAAGCTGCGGGGTGCCCCATTCACCTAGGGGGCATCAACAGCTGTTCTGTGCCCCTCATTCCAACCCCAACCCCCAAAATCCAATATAAAACTACTCCAGGGAGCACTAATCTGGACCATTATCCCCTCATTTAAGTGCAACGGGTCTGTGCATTTACCAACAACACTGGGGACATATCGCTCATTGCCGGAGTCCTTGCCAAAATTTTCGGATAAAGAAATTCGCCAAATTCGAAAAAGGAAGATATTTTGTGTTTGTGGTCACAAAATGTAACAAACTCGGAAGAGTCTTTGTCAGACAAGGACTGGCGGAGCAAGGATTCCGTTACACATTGGCCTTGAAATGACATCAAGCAACAGCAACAAACAGCTTTCATGAAAGGACGCAATTTCAAACGGCATCTAAGTCAGTTTAATTTTGTGTTCTTGGTTTCCATGGTGTGTGATGGACTGCCTGATGGCAATTATCTTGAGAAACAGAGACAGAGACAGAGAGAGAGAGAAAGAGAGAGACAGAGAGAGAGAGAGACAGAGACAGAGAGAGGAAGAGAGAGAGAGGGAGAGAGAGAGAGAGAGAGAGAGAGAAAGAGGAAGAGAGAGAGAGGAAGAGAGAGAGAGAGAGAGGAAGAGATGGGTGGATTGGTGGGTGAAGCAGCAACAGTAAATACTGTATTTGGCATCCCCACAATGGCCCAATAAACCCACATTAAAACCTTCAACCCCACCATGTGAGCAAAGCCACTGTTTGCAGATTTATATGACAGGCTTTTGGAAGTGCACAAGTCTCTTAGATGAAATTAGCAGAGGGGAAAAAACACAAGGAATACAGAGAGACAACAGAGACTTGTGTCTGTGGCCTAATCTCATGTCTATGATTAAATCAATATGCCATGGCCCTGATTAAAAGGATATGATCAGCTCCTTTGGACTGCCCCACCCTATGGGGTCTCTTCTCATGTACTGATGACTTGAGAAATAGTTGTAAACATCATCTATTCTCACCACACCACATGGAGTTCTTGTTAAGAAAGTAAAAGAGAATGGTTCATAAACGGCAATGCTTTTCATTAAAACATGACCAATGGCAATACATTACCATTATGTTGTAAAAGCATGGTGATGTGATTAGTGAACTTACACTTTTAATGTTCCTGAAAGGAACACAAATGATATATGATTTTTTATTTATTTAAGCAAACTGTGTTCAGGGTCATGAATAAGCTTGATTATTCAATCTGTATGTTAGGGTAAGTGTATGCTTTTGTGTGTGTGTGTGTGTGCGTGAGTCTCTCTCTCTTACTGTGTGTGTGTGTGTGTGTGAGTCTCTCTCTCTTACTGTGTGTTACTGTGTTACTGTGTGTGTGTGCGTGAGTCTCTCTCTCTTACTGTGTGTTACTGTGTGTGCGTGAGTCTCTCTCTCTTACTGTGTGTGTGTGTTGTGTATTCTAATGCCACAGGTATTGTGTGTTATGAGGATGCCTGTTATCACTGAAGAAACTGTGTCACCTGCAAGGACCTTCTTCAATTTGCATGATTTGCTACTTAATAATAATGTTACATTTTAGTTTGACCTGCAAGGACCTTTTTCAATTTCCAAACATTCCCGTGGCAAGACCAGGAATGCGAAAGCAGGAAGAACTGTCTTTGCAGCAGCCAACTGGAGATAAAATGTCACATAAAATAACCTATATTACCTTTCACCTGTCTTGTACTGCACGGCATCATGCAATAACAAACTAGAGGTTGGTTCCACAGGCTTAAAAAGCAAAAATAAATCAAACCAAAAGGCAAAATAGTAATCAGGGGTGATAATCCAGGCAGATAAACAAGGCAAAATGACTCATAACTGTGTCATGCCAGTGTGGCCATGCATTCTTTCCAATCAAACCTTAGCAACAGTACCCTGGGGCTGTCAACTGGTCCTGTAGGTAGACAAAGACATCCTCTGTGGGTGCCAGTGAGACCTTCTTGACTAAGGAACATAAAAATGCATGTAAAAATTCCGCCAAAACCTTGTTTCGTACAATTGTGCTTTTAAAGGTTACATATCCATGAATTTTAAAATGTGACCCCCTTACCCCTTCTTGAGCGTTCCAATAAGGTGAATGCTGGCGTAAATTTGGTGAGCATGCTCATAAAGCGGCCACTGTTCGTTGCGCCTGAAGTGAAGTTTAATTGTGTGGAGGAATGTATGACAGACCAGCCATCTACAAAGAGCCCCTCTTTGTTGCATGACAGTTCATATCATATTTTTAGAGTATCGCTCAGACATGCAGATTTCATCGAGCTATGTTCCTGAGCCAAAAAAGGTCCTTCTCTTTGTTACTTCATATAAGACGATGCTTTCATGATGATCACTGATTAAGTACGGTCATTATACGGTCAATACGGTGTATTGAACTATTGTTATCACTTAAACATATTGTAATTCTGCTGAAATCAAACAATGTTATGATGTCAATCCACACCTGCTCATTCACACTCTATTGTTAATATTACGGATTTTTTTTCCAAGAAAACCTTTTATTTAGTCCTTTCACCAAAGTCGAAGATCAGACAAAGGACATTAATAAGAATAATGGTGCCTGGAGATCTCGGACCATCTGCTCTGCCTCTTTCCCACGGACCACATCCTGTCTGACAAGAATTAGCTGTGCAAGGCTGGACGATGGGTGAATCAGGTGATGCGGAGTCCAACCTGGAGCTGGCCTCGGCCCAGCACTTTTAAAAGATCCCTTGTCTCACACGCCCGGTTAATGATTCTTTTTTACCCCTGTCGCCAAAGGAATAAAACCCCCGTCAGGTCTTTTTTTGGGGAGGGAGGGAGGGAGAGAAACAACAGGCGAAGAAGACAGAGTAGGACCAGAAAGCCCCTGCAGGCCTCAACGCTGCTCTGAAAGGCAGGACTTTCCATTGCGAGCATGGGGCTGGATGAAGGCGGCGCATTGTGCGACTTTCACAATGGCCACTCTGTCGCCACTATCCTCGCTAATTTCATTTGCCTGCGAGGTAGTTCTGAAAAATCCCCAAGAATTCCTCTGATAGAAAAGCAAGTTGCCCCCAACGCTGCAGGGACATTGTACGTATTTGTGTGTGTGTGGAGTAACATGGAGGGTTAGAGGGGGGCCTGAGTGACCTGCGTGTTGCACAGCCATTTCCTCTGAGGGGTTTCATTCATGCTGGCACCCATAACATGGGACCCAGGGGTCATCGCTGGGTCACGCAGGATGCACAGGCAGGCACAGACTGTTTCATCTGTTAAGGGGGCTGGCTGGCAGTCTTGGTATTTCTGGCAGCCATGATTGATCCTGGAGGATATTTAATTCGCAACATCAAAAGAACGCAAAGTGTGAAATATATGATATTAAATGTTAAAGTGTTAACGAGAAGAGTTAGAGCCCAGTGATGATAGTTTTCAGACGCTCTGAGTCCTCAAAGTGTGAGGCAATAAGAGTGTTTACAGTCATTACTTCACCTGCCTAATCAGTTGCAGTCAGACATAACTCAATTTTGGTCAACAAAGCAACACTATGTGAAGTCCAATTTTTAACTTCAAAGGCAAATGACATAAAGCATTTCATAATGGTCACAGTTTCAAGTGAAACTCATGTCTGTTGTACACTATAAAGTTACATTTCCATAAAGACATGCATGACAACCATACAGGGAGGCACTACAAGTAATAGTGAAAAGTCATTTAAGGTAAAAAAAAAGGAAACCACTACATTTTATTAAAAAATATATATAATATATATGTAAACAATCAATGTGGCATCACCATTGTACATCTGTATAGAGTAACCGATATGTAAACAAAACCTTTTATACCAACTGATTGGTTCAACTCTACAATGGTTTCACACAGTATTGGCAAAGTGATTCAGGTGTAGCCTATCAATAATGTGTTTGACCATATAGGCCTAACAGTCTGCAGATTTCTAGCTCCCCCTTATAGTACTGGCTTTGTCCACCTGTCATCCCACCAGAAGGGTACCCCAAAACAGCCCAGGTACAGTACCACAGAATCATCATAGGTTTTGCAGCACAACCCACCTGCCCATGGAACAAACAGGAACAGTGAAAGTGCATGGTACTATTTCTTACCTTTCAGAGGACTGCTGGCCATCTCTCAAAGTCATACCCCATCTTTATATGATTCAGTGCCCATCAAAATATACTCTGGAACAAAACCAATAAAATGTCACTCACAAAGCATTACCTAGTCATGATACGTTTTTCACAAACCTAATTTGGAATGTCTATTAACTAGTACATGTTTATTTAGGGCTCGAGCACCCATTGTTTTTGTAAGGGCTATTATTATTGTTATTCTACTTTTTTGCTTTCCTTTTTTGAAGTGGTTAACATGGGCAAAAACTCTTGAAATTTGGCACACACGTCAGGTGTCATGTAACGCAGATAGGTACAAGAGCTTGACCCCGGGCGTGGCCCAGGGACTTGCTAGCGCCCCCCTTAGGTGACTGATCCTGTGGTTGGCATATATTTTGAGGTGGTTAACATGGTCGAAAAGTCTTGAAATTTGACACACACATCAGGTGTCACACAAAGCAACTAGGTAAAAAAAGCTTGGCCTCGGGCATGGCCCAGGGACTCGCTAGCGCCCCCTTATTTCCCCTTAGGTGACTGATCCTGTGGTGGGCATATACTTTCAGCTACACACACCAAATTTGGTAGGTGTCTGTATCTCCCCAAGATAAACGACTTTCGTATGTACAATGCATTAGCCACGCCCCACCAGGAAGTGAGGTATTTGGGATTTTATGCAGACTAATATGTGATGAAATATGTGTTGAATTGTGATCCCAAAATAGGTACTTCCCATGGGTGAAAACGCATGAAATTTGGCACACACATCAAGTGGTACAGTGAATAGACAGGGATAAAAGCTTGGCACTGGGCGTTGCCCAGGAACTCCATAGCGCCCCCTTACGTCACAGTGACTTGTGGTTGGCATATAGTTTTAGATACACTCACCAAATTTGGTGGGTGTATGTAACTCCCAAAAACAAACAACTTTTGTATTAACATGACGCCCACAGGAAGTGAGGTTATTGAGATTTTGTGCGTTGTGGACATTTTAACGTACTCCTCCTAGACGGTTGATCCGATTCATGTCAAAGTTGGTATACATGATGCTGAGATGTTCCTGATTATAAATTGTGAATGGATTTTGTGATATATATGTGATATATATATGTGATATATTTGATATGATTTTAATATCTCACCGCATAAACAGGAAATGTGTCATAAATCACAGTGCATTGAATGAATGGTCTGAAACTTCTCAGCTTAATAGATATCATGATTATGATGATATCCAGACACCCAATGGGCCTGCCTGGCATAGCGCCACCACCTGGCCAAGCAGGAAATGTGCCAGAAATGGACAATGCCTTAAGTGATTGATCTGAAATTTTATAAAATATTGGATATCATTATTGTGATGATATTCACATGCGTAATTGACAGGCCTAGCATAGCGCCACCTTCTGGCCAAGCAGCAAATGTGCCAGAAATGCTCTATGCTTTGAATAAATGGTCTGAAACTTCTCAGCTTAATAGATATCATGATTATGATGATATCCAGACACCCAATGGGCCTGCCTGGCATAGCGCCACCACCTGGCCAAGCAGGAAATATGCCAGAAATGGACAATGCCTTAAGTGATTGATCTGAGATTTTATAAAATATTGGATATCATTATTGTGATGATATTCACATGCGTAATTCACAGGCCTAGCATAGCGCCACCTTCTGGCCAAGCAGCAAATGTGCCAGAAATGCTCTATGCTTTGAATAAATGGTCTAAAACTTCTCAGGTTAATAGATATTATGATTATGATGATAACCAAACACCCAACGGGCCTGCCTGGCATAGCGCCACCACCTGGTCAAGCAGGAAATGTGCCAGAAATGGACAATGCCTTAAGTGATTGATCTGAAAGTTTACAAACATTTTGGATATCATTATTGTGGTGATATTTACATGTGTAATTTTCATGCCTAACATAGCGCCACCATCTGGCCAAGTGAGTAAATGTGGCAGAAAATAAAATACAAAAACAAATAGCACACGCATCAAATATGTACATTTCACAAACGCACCACGTCGGTGCTTTGTTGGATTCCGACATGTCACGGGTTGCGGCCCGCAGGTGCTCGGGCCCGCCATTGCCGCTTGCGGCTATATTTTTATATTATGTTTATGGTACGCTTTTATCCAAAATGACTTACGATGACGTCAACAAACATTACATTAGTATTAAAATCAAGTTTACAGTAAATACTCTACTAATGGAGAATGTGTCCCTAATGTGTCATGTCACAATATGCATATGGATTACTGGCATGACAATCATGATCAAACACTTCTGCTTCATCAGCACAGTGGCTGCCCATATCAAAACCACAGGATAAAACATTGTGCTTTGTGCCAGTGCGTTCACTGACCCCATCTGCCCTCATGAGAAATAGATTTTATCAAAAATTGATTGCGCAGTTCATCACACAACTGACAATGACTCTCACAGACCGCTGAGCCCTACTGATGGATGAAGCTCCACTCCTGGCTTGCCAGGGGCCTCAGCCGTAAAGTCTGCAAGTGACCCTGGGTCAACTCTGGCGTGCTGAACTGTTACCCGCTTAGAGGCAGATCAATTAGGCCGCGAGCGACAGGCAGGACTCTGAGGTTGGATCATCACAGGGCATTATTCTCTCTAAGGCTGCCTCTGAACTGCTTAACTCAGGCTTGCTGTGTGACTTTTTAATTACAGCTGCAGCAACTTGTCACACAAAGCTTTTGCTCCAGCCGTATTAAGTCTTAGAGGTTTTATTTTTATTTTAGTTTTCTTTGTTAAAATGTCTGAGCACAATGGGAAATTATTTCCAGAGCTCGGAAGCCATTTCTTGTTTAAACATGGCATATACAGCATCGTCATTACTGCATTATTGTTCCTTAAACAGCATTTCAAAGCTTTACATTCTGAACAAAAAAATGTACTTGGTGCAATGCTCAATGGAGTTAATGGAGCTGTGCCCAAGACTTTGGGATTATGACCCTTTTAGAACTACCAAATCACATATCACTTGACAGGACCTCTGGTCAAATAGAGTGACTCCTCCATTATCTCTACGATGGCCTTCTGTTTTCTCATTTGAAAAAGTGATAAATATGCTGGGGGCAATCCTACTTTACACTACAGAGGGGTTATTGTCTAGCATGCTTGGCAAACGTGTAATAAATGAGTTTAGTTAAAACATGGTTTGATTTTTTTGCAGTTTTGTTTGGGGGCATACACATTTATGTCATTCTTTAAACTGTTGACAGGAATACAACTCTGGCCCCTTGTGACTTGTGACCAAAAAGCTCACAGAAAATATTACATGTTAAGGTCAGGACCATGAATAAAGTAGAAAATGATCACTAAGTCCCTTGGCTATATCTAAAATATTACAGCGTGCTGGGGGCATCCCCAGCGTACACGAGGGAGTTATACAGTTGTGCAGACCAATCAACAACATTCAGATTATGTATCCCTTTTGTGTCTAGTAGAGGTGTATACGGAGTGTCCATAATTTAGTCTGTTGATCAGTCCCTGCGGTAGTTAATCGGACCACCACTGATGTCAACATCTCTGTTAAATATGCCCTGCTCACCTGCCCTCCCGTTGACCTTCCACAGTGACAATATCAGCATGTGGATTTATGTGGGTTTATGTGGGTTAGACAATAATACATATGGATGCTGCCGCTTGAATAGCAGATAAGTGTCTGCAGTATCACTTGTGTCTCAGCGTGTGTGATTAGTTTTGATCTATAGCATTATCAAGATGTCAGCTTACAAATAGTAAAAGCTTTTCGTTGTACTTGAGAGAAAGGGTCAAGTCCAAATCAGGGTGCAGGGATTGATTGTATGGACTGGACCTTTTATGGACTGCAGAACCAAAATTATAAGAGGTGATTTGATTTCAGATGATCAGTTAATTTTACTTTTCATTTTTAGCCAACTTGACAAATTTGTTGTGCTGACTGAAATAAATAAAATAAATAAATGAATGAGTCTATCTTTGAGGTAGAGGTTTAATATTATTCAACAGTTTAGGAGCAGAATGTGAATGGCCTTGAACTATGGACGGTGTCTTTGAATCTGAATTAAATTAAATAAATAAATTAATGAGTCTATCTTTGAGGTAGAGGTTTAATTTTATTCAACAGTTTAGGAGCAGAATGTGAATGGCCTTGAACTACGGACGGTGTCTTTGAATCTCCAAAAAGACTCATAAACACCATCTATCTAAACTGAGATGCTTTTAAGGCTACTTGTCACCTCGTAACGTCGCAACATTTGAACACATTAGAGAGAAATGGTCATCCAGGCATTTCCATCTTATAAACACTCTCATAATGTCAGCACTGAGTCCAGAGTTGCCTAGAGTCGCCCCTGAAGCTTACAAAGCCAGGTGCAGCCAGGGCACTAGTTTTTGGTGGCAAGCAGATTGTTTCAGTTTGAGAGCGCTCAGCTCTACCTGTGTGTGTGTGTGTGAGAGAGAGAGTAAGTGTGTGTGTGTGTGTGTGTGTGTGTGTGTGTGTGTGAGAGAGAGAGAGAGAGAGAGAGAGAGATGTGTGTGTGCCTGGGCCCGGGGCCAGGACTCTTTCCCCTTCTGTTTCCCAGCTCCACTCTCCCAGGCACTCAGCCCATAAAGCTGTCAGTGCATATGTAGGCCCTGTCACCTTTGCCACGGTTTAAGTCAGCAAATTCCCTCTCCCCCACCTCACTCACTCATTCAATTCTTTTTTCATTTAAATACAGAACCCATCCATATATGTATTTCACAAATGTTATTTTTAGATTATTGTTATTTAGATTATTAATAGCTTGTATATTCATTCTCTTTGATACAGTTGACAACGGTAGGATGTAAATAAAAAAAACACAGTGGTTTTTACAGTGTTGTAAAGAGGAAATGACTATCCCTTCTCCACATTACCTGGATTTAAAGAAGGTGTTGATAGTCTTTGCATTTATGTGGGCTTGTTATACTATTTGTGGCAAAACCTCTGATGGATAGATAAAAAAATACTCAATGAATGAATGAATGAAGTAGCTTGGGAGAACCCAGATGAACCTATTAGCACATTTGAATTTGCTCTGCAGGTCAGTGTGGCAAGGAAGCCATTGACACCCATTTCCAATGTTCACAGGCACCAATCACAATCACTTATTCGGCATGGGGTGGGCTAGAAGTCAATGAAACCTTTCCAGACCCACTCCCAATCTCAGCTGAGATTTGAGAAGTGGTCTGGTGTTAACCAGGCTATGAATGAAGACCAAAGACACTGCTTGTTTGACGCCATGGAACATCAAAGGAAACACATCAACGGTGAAGTCAGAAATTTAATCTCATTTCTCTGAGACATCATCAGAGGGAGACGTTTGACATTGTGTGATATTATTACACCGGTGAGAGCTTCTGAGCAAGTGCAGACACTTGAGACGAATACTTGAGAGGTCATCGTCCATCCCAGGAGTAAGGTGTGGACACCATAGTTATCCAGGAAGAAATTAATAGCCCACATCTGTCACCGTGCACAGCACATTTTAGGCAAACCTGAGTCCCACCACGCCTCAGCAAATGCACAAATGCAAGGACTAATATTGTCCTGCACATGTTTCTGGTATGAAACAATCTCAAATGAATATGACACACGCAACACTGAGTCATGGGATGGAAATCAGAAACTGAAAATATGCTCAGGCCAGGTCTTACAGCCAATACACATCACATTCACTCTGCTTACACAAATAATCCAAATGGAATTCTTAACAAATAGACCTACATCTTTGTTTATGTACCAGATGTTAGCACACAGATGTGTTTCAGTCTGAGTACATCTCTTCGGTTTAATATACCCTCTCCATCTTAGTTTCATGGCTCATCCTTTGAACCCCCCCCCACACACACATATGCAGTCTTATCCTGGCTCTGACAAGGTGTGGTGTTTGAGACACATGTATTTATACACCAGTTAGTCCACTCTTTTAGCAGTCAGTGTTGGAGGCTACCATGGGTCCTATCAACTTTTGACTCAACAGATTCATTTCAGCCTCAAGGAGCAGCCCCCGATTTTGGGGCTGTGTTACCGTAAACACACCCAGTGTCAGTTATGCTGAATATTTTTATGGGGCAGCGATATTGGTCTTGTGCCCAACCTCCAACCTGGAAGGCCAGGGATTTATTTATCTCCTCAGTGACCTGGTATACCAGGAAACCCTTAGCCTCCTGAATACCCAGACATGACTAATCTGGCAACTATATCATGTACTACATTGATGCTGTATGGTAGTCATACATTGACATTGACTTTTGCTGACATATTTAGTCAAATTTGGAGGGGAGGCAATGTATTCAATCAGGGCCTCCATAACTGCATGACGCCTCTTTGATTCCTGATTATCAAGTAGTAATACAACATGGCATGTTTTAAATTGATTTACATGTTGTGTTAATCATGTATGTATATAAGTCATGTCTGAGTAACTGTAATTGACTGTAACTGGTTTAAACTGATAATAAAGACTTTTGTCTGAAATGAGCATGATGCCATTGCATGTCAGGGTGGAGTCCCATGTTCCTAATAAAATTATGTATGCCATTAGCAATGAGAAATGCAAGTCTTTCCGTCTGAAATAATCCTTTCCTTTGCAACAGAGCAGTGGGGGACAAAGTTATTGTCTACTGGCTTTATGAGGAAAAATAAAGTGTAATTTACACACACCTTTTAAAGGCAAAGGTTAATTCTTTAGGTCTTCTTTTCCAAATTTGCTCGTCCCTTTTCCAAATTCTTCCCAAACTGATGAGCCTCTACCCAAATGGCAAAACCCAGGAGGAGATCAGCATAGGAATCCTTTGCATTCACATGAACATCTCTCTGAGGGTGCCCCCAGTTATCTCATCAGCCTGCACACAAAGCTTTCACTTCACTTTGATATTCTGCCTCACTGAGGCCGACACACTCTGGTCCGATGACACAGCCATCAGTCATGCTTTCTGTGGAGCCAGACAGCCGCACAGGTCGTCACCTCGATCTGACCAGGTCAGTGGACGACTGGATGCCCTCCTGATATTACTTCCTCTGTCAAAATAGTGACACGCATCTCTATCTCTGCAGATCAACTGGACCTTCAGCTCATTATCGCAGGATTACCGAAGGTCTGGGTGAAATGTTTCCTTTGTTCTACCATATTATCCTCTCCGCCAGAACTACCAAAGCCCAGAGCATTAATCTGTATTTGACCAAATTACTAGAAAAGACACACATATCCATTATTTACTATTTGCCCTGGCTGTCTTCTCATCACCGCCAGAGGTGTTTCATTGGTAAGTATATGTAAGCAGCCGAAAGGACTGATCCAGTTGGAGACAAAACAGCTCCTTGTAAAAACAATATTTTTGTCCACTCTCCCATAATAAGTTAATTTACTTTTTAACAAAATCAGTTCCGCAAAAAAACACACAAATTTGCTCCACAAATGTTGGTTGGAGGCACTTCACATTGAAGATGTTGTACTGATATAAAAGGCCTACAAAACTGGCAGTCCCTGTCAGTAAATAGATAAACAAATATTCTCTGCAACCATGTTTTACACTGCAAACACACTAACAGATCTACTTAAACTTGGGTCAGAACGTGTCGCAAATTCAGCGACTGGTGGAATAGCCACACTTTGTGAACTCAATATTAAGCGAGCCCATCTCATTGCAAAGTAAGTGAGTGAAAAAAATCCTTGTCAAACATCCAGTCACTGATAACTCACAAGGCTTTCTATTCATCGGGAATTTCAATGGAGTCATCTGTTTGGCAGAGAGAGAGGACTTTCTGTGTGTAAAGCTAAATAGGGACATTTTAGAGTTATCCTGACTGTAATGGACTACCAAAGCGCATTCATCTTTGTGCAGAGCACCCAAATCAGTTGACGAGATGGACAGGAACGCATGAGCAGAAACCAAAAAGGTCAGACATTTCATGGAATGAAGCATCAAAACCATATATTCACACATGCTTAATTTTTAATCTGATTGGCACAAAAGCCAAAATCACCATAAATACTAAAAGAACAAGAGGATTCTCTGATAAAGAAATTCAATTAAATTTGGGAACTGAATAATTTGTTAGGGGTTGAGGAGTAGGATGGTGAGAAAGAGAAACATGCCATGTGAATTGCAATGCTAGTGTAAAATGAAGGACACTTTTCAACTTCTGTAATAAGACCGACATAACCATGTCATAAACACACAGCTATGCCATTAACATGTCAGAGAAGAAATCATATCTGCTTATTGTGCGTAGTGTTACTAGTGCGTAGTGTAGGGATGTAACATGGCCTAGCCTGTCAGTCGTGGCAGCCTCTACTGGCAGGATTAGAGAAGCAGTGAAGATTGAATGGCCTACTTGGTGCGTAGTGAGAGGGAGGTCGAAGATGGGCATGTGTTTACAGAGACTGATTTCAATAATAACAACCTACCCCAGGCAACCCACTTCATGCTATCTGCTCCATAAGCTCAGTAAAAGTTCTGGTGATGAATTTGATTAATCTATTAAGGGGCTTGAGAGGGACAGTGCAACCATGATTGACATTTAAGGCCTCTCACCGCTGTTACGTGTCATCATTTCTGACCCTCCGCCACCACCGTAGCACGGAACATAAGAAACTCCACGCATTTCCTTTTCGTGAAGTAGTCAATGCGACGACAACTCCCCTTGTGGTTGAATGAATGAATGCCATTCCTGCCCTAGTTGAGCGTATAAGTTGCATATGTCGAATTGGTATTCTGAACACCACTTTGATACCAAAAGCAGGACAGATGTATACTATGCATTTAGTAAACTGTGCCAAACAGACATTGATATCAGCTCCAGAGGTAGGCACTAAAGGCTTACAGACACAGCTGCTGAGCTCACTCAGTTATTAAGTGACTAAAAAGTTACTACTGTAGGTCATAAAGGTGAGTTTGTTGACTAATGTGAAAAACACACACACACACACACACACACACACACAAAACTAATGTTACTATGTTATTATAATAAATAGTTGGATTGTATGAGAATGTGGGAAATGGAAATTGTTGACTAATGTGAAAAAAGAAACAAAAACAAGTATTACGGCCCCGGCCGTGGGGCGACTGGCTGGGGCACCTGCACCGTACGCCGGCGACCCGGGTTCGATTCCCCGGCCGTGGGGCGACTGGCTGGGGCACCTGCACCGTACGCCGGCGACCCGGGTTCGATTCCCGCCCCGTTGTCCTTTCAGGATCCCTCTCCGACTCTCTCTCCCACTCGCTTCCTGTCATTCTCCACTGTCCTGTCATTAAAGGCATAAAAAGGACAAGAAAAAAAAACAAATGTTACTACACTCTTAAAATGAATGTGTTGTATAGAAATATGTTAAAAAAGTTGTTATTTTCAACATATATTGTGTAACAAATTTAGAAAGGAAACACAACAAACTTTGTTGTCCCTCTCTGGACACAGAGATGAGTTAAAAACATCACATCTTTTCAACACTTTTGTTTTAAGAGTGTATAATAAATTATGTTAGGCTATAATAAATAGTTGCCTTCTATGGAAATGGTTTCGGTACTAGTCCCTAATGTTGCCCCGATTAAGCGTACAGTACATCCTCACTTTTGGACCTTTGTCCTAACTTTTGGGCACAAGTGTCCTCATTTTCAGTGTCATGGCAGTGGTCACCACAGTGTTCAGTCATATGGAAGATGTTTGATCTGATATAAGAAACAGACTGTTCAGTTACAATGGTGAAGTCTGAACTTTGGGTCAGACTTAATTTTACATGGTCATGCACTGAGTTCAAGTCAGTCATTGAAGAACAGGCATTGTCTGTCATTGATATGTTCAGGTTTTCTGTGAAGACATAAGTGATAGATATGTCTTCTGTGAAGACATACGTTAAGATAAATAGACAGACAGTTGATTGACTGTAGCACAACACATATGCCACTTGCTAATAAATTACAATATAAATATATTTTACATATTCTTTTATACATAAACAACTTTTCTGACACAGCAGGTGCAAGAGGCCATGTAGCAGGTGGGAAAACATACTAGGCTGTCAACAAAATGAGGAAGTGGAGCAGCACTGGTGATGGTTGGCCCAGTCGGCATTATGAAGTTAAGATCCAGAAGTACACTAAGATAAACTGTTTGGTGGTCTTCTCTCATTGAGTCAAACTGAGGGTGCTCATGGGCTGTTAATAGAGCTGCAGGGATTCCCCTAAGTGCAAGTGTTGACTGAAAGTTGCGGAGTAGAACAGACCCCGTGACTCGACATAGTGGCATATCATTGTGCCAAAAAGTGTACCGGGTGGTGCTAAGCAACTGATGGTAGTTAGTCATGATACTGTATATCATGAGCAACATCGAAAGGCCAAAGATTGCCCAAATGTGGGAACTGTGAATTCAACAATGTTGTCAGAGTGTGGGAAAGGTGGCTTAATGATTAACCAAAGCACTTTAAACAGCTACTTTCTCAGAAGAGCCCAGTTCCACTAACTCAGTGGTTCCCAAAGTGTTGTGGTCCCCCATGGAGGAATTATATAGAACTAGAGCCCCCATTACATTTCAATGGGCCATGCTAGGCTAGCTACTTCTGACAAAAAAAGTTTGAAATTCACCCCAACCATAGATTTAAAAATGGTGTTTAATGGGGCTCATTTTTGAGTTAGCCAATTAGATGCCACCTCAAAGATAGACAAAAGGTAGAGTACAACGGTATGATGTTGATGCGGACTGGTCGTTGAACTGATCATTTCCTGCTGCTCCTAACAGGATTGTTTGTGAAAATGGGGCCAGAAGTGAGCGCATGTCTGAATCCGAATCAAGTTTAATATCCAGTGTTTACCACAAATAGTCTCATCTATGACTCCACTTTAAACTTATACGGTAATAAATAACCCCTATTTGTACTGCAAAGAGAAACTAAAAATCTAAAAATCATTTAACATACCTCAGGCTAGTTCACTCATATATTGTTTTTCTCTATCCTTGAAGATACAAACAGAAACCATAAAACTGGCATAAAAGTTACTTAGTATAATCGGGGAAAACCCAAGCAATGTATTTATGCCAACAGTCAAATCTTCAGTTTTAAATGTAATAAACTTGGTTAAAAACGGAAAACAATGTGTTGGGGGTATTTTTTCAAGTTTATCAATCACCAGATAATACGTTATACTGTTTTCTCTGGGCCATGGGAACTATTAATGCTAATGTGATTTTGAGGCCTGTGATTATACTGGTAAGATGTTTTTCCCACTCTAATTTGGGAGCAAGCAGGGGACAAGCTTGTGCCTGTAGTGGGAATAATACAATTGTAAAGAGCCAAGACATAGTACAGATGACACGTACAACTACATGACAACTTTCATATGCAGCAGACTTTACACTGCAGGATCAGTACCTTTAACTGTTGTGGCATGTGCATAGTCACTTGCACCATCAAGGTTCCTCTTTCACCAAACCACACCTGGGAAAATTTGACCTGCCATTTACCCCGTTGTGCATGTGGTTGTATGGTGCAATATCCTGAATTTGGTAACAAAACACAACTGACAAATACACGTCTACCTGATGTCTTTGTTTACAGTGTTGGCCATGCATTATGTAGGAACTAAGACTTTGTGAAAGCTGTGGGCCAATATTTGCGTCTGTATTTGCTAGAATACTAAAAAGTCCTCAATAATCTATTGTAAAACATCAAATTTTCCCTATTGGTCAGTGGTTAAGAAGCCAAAAGGTTGTAAATGGAGTAACCTCTATTAAATACTCAGATACTTACACATTGTCAATTGTGATACAGGTGAGCTTGTCCTTCTGTAAGCCCCAGGACACAGCCTCCCTCATTGGGTGTTGATTTGCCCATGTGGTCTTCAGAAAAAAAAACAGTTTGGAGACATTTTGACTTCGGTTTAGGCTAATACGGTATGTGGCTCCATTGTGTAGCTAGGCCATAGGTCTGTTGTGGCAGCAAAGTACTTTGTTATTGACACCTCATTTGAAACTTCTGCAATCAATTTGCAGGCAGAGCAACTCTGGTAAAACAGTGTCATCGCATAATGCCTGTCCAAAGTGCTCACCGGTCTTTTCAATGCTTTGTTGCTAACTGTGTAAATTGGGCACATATCTATCTAAATTGGGCATCATATTATCTGAGAAGTATGTGATGGCAAATATCATTACACTTCTGTGATACTGTGGAGAGGTTCACTGCAATTTGTGAATTGGTGAAACTGAGATGAACTGTGATTTACCGGTACTTTCACAAAGCAAAACACTCCACAAGAAGATGGACTTTAACATGTTAACATGGTGTTTATTGCAGTAATATGCAGCTTGAAAGAAAGTAGCTAACACAATAGTTTCTGCATTAGGCATATCTTGGCAGATAACTGTAACTGGAGCAAGGGCTAACTACATTGATTTAACAGAAACTAGCTAGCCACATGGAGTTATTGTATCTTACAGCCTGTGTTTGTTGCTTACTTGATGTAAGCCATGACGTGAGCAGACCATTCCCCTCACAACACATCATGGATTTGATTGATTAGATCCTGCCTGTCACACTTTGCAGTGAATCACTGCAGGTCTACCTAAACGTGGGGGAGGGGGGCTAACTAATAGGCTGTGTACCTATGTTTATAGGTTTATAATTTTTTGTAAGATTTTGAAAAAATTGTATCATTTAAAAATTTAGCCTACAGTGTAGTAATTGTTTTTAAATCCCCATAATTTTGGGAGCCCCTGTGGATAGAGGGTGCCCCTAAATTTGGCTAAACCGTCTATAAACCGTCTATGCGGCTGCCGTCTATTTGCCGTCTATGTGGCTGCCGTCTATTTGCCGTCTATGTGGCTGCCGTCTATTTGCCGTCTATGCGGCTATGCGGCTGCCGCCTATTTGCCGTCTATGCGGCTATGCGGCTGCCGTCTATTTGCCGTCTATGCGGCTGCCGTCTATTTGCCGTCTATGCGGCTGGCCTGCTCTGTATGCGGCTGGCCTGCTCTGTACACAGGTGTGTGACATCCAGAAGAGAATGTACCAACATAATCTATAAGTATAAACACATTATTTTCTTGATGATTTCTTGATTTTCGTTGAATGCCAAAATTGAAATCAAAAGGGGTGCTATGACACAACTGGCTACAGCACTCACACCAAACTTGGGTCCACGTGCCCAAGGGGACCCGAATTCAAGTCCGCCCTGGGTCATTTCCCCATCCTACCCCTCTCTCTATCCCACTCGCTTCCTTTCATCTCTTTACTGTCTAATCATTTTAAACCCAACAAAATATATAATAATAATAATAATAATAATAATAATAAAACGATTCATTAACTAATGTGGATGTAAAAAATATTTGTAACTTTAGGAAGGTAAAACCATTCAAAATGTATTAATGTATCCTGAATAGGCTGCATGACACTAATAAATAAATAAATAATACATATGAAATAAATAGCCAACATGTTATTAAATATTACACGATTAAATGTAAAGTGTTGCTGTGCTGATCAACTGCACTAATATTTTGTCTCTCAGTAGTGACCTTTCTGTAAAAGGATTGAGTGTTTGAATGTTTTCTACTCAATTTTTTCCATTTTTCTTCAGTGATACACTACTAACAGAGAATTCCTTGTTCAGAGATCTAAATGCATGCACAATGGAATGTTTGTTGGTTTGTTTATTTTCTCATTTGTGTAGTATATTATCTTGTTTCACTCTCTCGCATTGGAAACTCCCTGAATGAACATCTCCATTGTCAGGTGCTTTGCATTTTTTTTCCTTCTTTTTTTTTATTGCAGCACCCACACTGGAAAAATACATCGATTTAGGATTCCATGCTTTTATTAAATTACACAAATCAGTTTTATGCTTTTATTAAATTACATCAGATCAATTTTTAAAAAATGATCCACATTTTACTACAGGCATTTTCCTGACACAAAGACACCAAATGTTGTAACAAAGACTGCTTGAGAAATTAAACTGCTACTATCCTTGGTAAGCTTTATTCTGCTAAATGTTGGACTAACAGAAATAACTCAATAATTAGTTGGCTTGCTGAAATACCTACAAAGAAGTTAGACCAGGGCCCACTTCCCCGAAAGCATCTTAAGCCTAAGAGCGTCGTAAAGTCCCTCTTACGAACGTCTTAAGATTTGCCGACTGTTTCCCTCGAAACCATCATAGCTTAAGAGCATCGTGAAAACACTCGTGAGATCTACGAGTGCTCCAGAGTACTCGTTACCGGGCTAAGAGCCGCCTTAACAGTACTTCTCACTGAGGTCACCAACAGGACATACAGAGGAATTACAACTTAGAATACATAATCCAATTTACGCTCCCATTCTTTATTGTGTTTACCTGTGATGAATCAGATTTTAGCGTGCAAAATAGCCTACATTTAATCGTCATAATAATGTGATGAAAAAGCGACAAAAATGCAATCAAGTTATGAAACGAGACGCTGCCAGAATAGTTTGACATTATCTTTGCTAAGTGAATATTTTATTAGGCCTATGAGGTAAAAAGCAGAGAAAGCAACATGGGTTTAGTCTGTAGCCTACTGCATCAAAATCTAAGCCTACACATTTCCTCTCTTTCTTTCTCGACTTCTTTCTTATCTTCAAACGTGTTCTTAAGTGTCACCGCGAAAAATTATTGCATGGTGCAACAATCTAATCTTAAAATAATTACAATTATTTATGTCTCTGTGTGGTATATAACCTACTTGGGATGCTTACATGCAGATGTCTATGTGTTTCTATTTTCGTATTGATGTGAATTAATGTGTAGATCCGAAGTTTAAATGGTAGGCCTATAGCTGTGACGTGCAGTCACCTGACATCACCGTCAAATCAGAGGATATTTCAGAACTATTAACGTGGACAGCTCCCTTAAGAGCATCTTAAGAGCAGTGCACGCCAATGCCTACGAGCATGTTCGGGAAACAGTCGAAAACCAAGCTTAACGATCGTAAAGATGAATCGAAAACCCTCTTAAGAGCGTGTCTCCGTCGTTATCGGGAAAGTGGGCCCAGGGCCCAGTTCCCCGAAAGCATCTTAAGCCTAAGAGCGTCGTAAAGTCCCTCTTACGAACGTCTTAAGATTTGCCGACTGTTTCCCGAAAACATCATAGCTTAAGAGCATCGTGGAAAACACTCGTGAGATCTCACGAGTGCTCCAGAGTTCTTACCCGCTAAGAGCCGCCTTAACAGTACTTCTCACTGAGGTCACCAACAGGACATACAGAGGAATTACAATTTAGAATACATAATCCAACTTACGTTCCCATTCTTTATTGTGTTTACCTGTGATGAATCAGATTTTAGCGCAAAATAGCCTAGTCTACATTTAATGGTCATAATAATGTGATGAAAAGCGGACAAAAATGCAATCATTAGTTATGAAACGAGACGTTGCCAGAATAGTTTGACATTATCTTTGCTAAGTGAATATTTTATTAGGCCTATAAGGTAAAAAAAAAGAGCAGAGAAACAACATTTAGTCTTAGTCTGTACTGCATCAAAATCTAAAGCCTACACATTTTCTCTCTTTCTTTTTCGACTTCTTTCTTATCTTCAAACGTGTTCTTAAGTGACACCGCGAAAAATTATTGCATGGTGCAACAATCTAATCCTAAAATAATTACAATTATTTATGTCTGTGTGTGGTATATAACCTAGCCTACTTGGGATTTGGGATGCTTCATGCAGATGTCAATGTGTTTCTATTTTCGTATTGATGTGAATTAATGTGTAGATCCTAAGTTTAAATGGTAGGCCTATAGCTGTGACGAGTCACCTGACATCACCGTTCAGAGGATATTTCAGAACTATTAACGGGACAGCTCCCTTAAGAGCATCTTAAGAGCAGTGCACGCGTTCACGCCACGAGCATGTTCGGGAAACAGTCGGAAAAACCAAGCGAACGATCGTGAAGATGAAACGTGAAAACCCTCTTAAGAGCGCATCTCCGTGTTATCGGGAAAGTGGGCCCAGGGCCCAGTTCCCCTAAAGGCCTAAGAGCGTCGTAAAGTCCCTCTTACTAACGCCTTAAGATTTGCCGACTGTTTCCCGAAAACATCGTGATCTTAAGAGCTTAATGAAAACATAGATCTATGAGTGTTCCAGAGTTCTCGATTACCGCTAAGAGCGCCTTAACAGTACTTCTCACTGAGGTCACCAACAGGACATACAGAGGAATTACAATTTAGAATACATAATCCAACTTACGTCCCCATTCTTTATTGTGTTTACCTGTGATAAATCAGATTTTAGCGTGCAAAATAGCATAGTCTACATTTAATGGTCATAATAATGTGATGAAAAGCGGACAAAAATGCAATCATTAAGTTATGAAACGAGACGTTGCCAGAATAGTTTGCCATTATCTTTGCTAAGTGAAGGCTATATTTTATTAGGCCTATAAGGTAAAAAGCAGAGAAAGCAACATGTGGTTTAGTCTGTACTGCATCAAAATCTAAGCCTACACATTTTCTCACTTTCTTACTCGACTTCTTTCTTATCTTCAAACGTGTTCTTAAGTGACACCGTGAAAAAATATTGCGTGGTGCAACAATCTAATCCTAAATAATTACAATTATTTATGTCTGTGTGTGGTATATAACCTAGCCTACTTGGGATTTGGGATGCTTCATGCAGATGTCAATGTGTTTCTATTTTCGTATTGATGTGAATTAATGTGATAGATCCCAACGGTTATAGCTGTGACCAAAAATTAGAGGATATTTCAGAACTATTAACGTGGACAGCTCCCTTAAGAGCATCTTAAGAGCAGTGCACGCTGCTTCACGCTTCTGAGCATGTTCGGAAACAGTCGGAAAACCAAAGTTTAACGATCGTAAGATGAAACGTAGAAAACCCTCGTTAGAAGCGCGGTTCCCATCGTTATCGGAAATCTAGGCCCAGGGCCTAAGAGCGTCGTAAAGTCCCTCTTACGAACGTCTTAAGATTTGCCGACTGTTTCCCGAAACCATCGTACCTTAAGAGCGTCGTGAAAACATAGATCTATGAGTGTTCCAGAGCAGGGGCGTCATGCAAGGCAAAATTCAGAGGGGGCGCAATCAGGGCCGGAGATTTCTCCCCCTGGAGATTTTGAAATTCTGGCTGCTAAACATACCATTTCAATGCAGTTTGGGAGGGACAGAAATACCTTAACAGAGCAAGCAGAAACCATCCTCTAAGCAAGGACTAAGCTAAAGTATCTATTTTGTAAGTTAATGTAAAACACATAGGTTGGTGAAAGAACTGTAAGCTCAAATTCAGCTCATTAAAGCATGCCTACCATTGCAGTTGCTATGATTTGATTGATATGTGACCTAAGAACAATCTTACATTAAAAAAGTTGCTGAGGTCTGACTTTGTGGTGCTCAGAAATTATTTATTTTAATCTTAATTCATATTATGAAGGACTTTGAAAGAATTTTGACAGGTTCCAGTGCTGAGTAAGGTTAACACTAAATATTTTAATATTTTACTACTAGTAATATATTTTTCATTACCATTATAGCAAGCAATAGGCTACCTCATTTGTAAGGTGCTATCTGCAAATCATGAGCAAGTGACCTGATAATAGCCTAAGTTATGAGCACGAGAGAGACTATTATACTTTCTTGCCCTCTACATCACGGTCATAGCGATCCTATATAAAACAACGTTAAGCCTCCTTTTGAACGGGTAGCCTATCCCTTTTCACTACATGGATTAGCTGCCTACGGAGCCCGGGAGAGCACACTTTAAGTGATATTTTTTCTGGTCGTGATAATTTGTGAGCACATTTTCCTTTAATTAAGCCCTCGAATTAATAAAACGTGAGCACGTTTTCCTTTAATTGAGCCCTCGAATTAATACACCGTGACCCCGTTGTAGGCCTAAAGTGAGCTCTCAAAATATGTATTTCGTGCTCACATTTAGTAATTTCCGACATTTTCTCACCACTCGCTGTGCTGTGGTGGCAACTTGGTGTTACCTTGACATGGACTAGGCCTACAGCTGTCTGTAACAGTTCATATTGGTAATGTGATGATAACCGTAAGCAGCTAATTAAAGACTTTAGGTGGTCATGTTTTATAGCGGACTTCTACTCTTTGTAGCAGTGGCACTGTGGTGTCAACCGCCAGCTATCGAGACCCATAATGGGGAAATTCTACTAGGCTACAAAGGCTACTCGCGGGCTCTGTTGTAGCCTAATGACCGGTTTCCACTATCTCCTGGATTGTTGACTTAACTGTGAGGTCTAGAAGTCAATCGAAGCACATCACAGCGACAAGCTCCCAAACAATTACAACACGTAGACCTACTGTTGGTACAAATAGGCTACTGCGTATTAGTAGTATCGCCTAATACCCACTCAATACAATAACGGGGCTATAACCAGGTGCACTGCAATCAATGAGATTCCCCTACGTCACTACAAGCGACACACCTCCCGACGTCATTCCCGGGGATACCCCTTGACACCACATTATGTTTTTGTGCACACAATTTAATTTCTTCGAGCCCACGTTTTAATTATTCGTGGGTGCGTTTTAGCAGATCGAGATCTCGAATATACTATAACGTGCTCATGTTTACATGTGTCAAGACAATATTGAGTGCACGTTTTACAAATTGTGGCCACGTTTAAGTAGATCGTGCACACAATGTTCTATAACCATGTTCACAAATTGTGCTCTCGTTTTAATAAATCGTGCCCTCGTTTTAGTAAATCGACTACTTACCACTTCAACGCCACTGACTGTATCTGTTTAAACTGTAACTGTAACACAAGCAAAACATTGCGAGCTCAATGCACGTGTGAGTTGTTACGGGAACATACACAGACACCAATTTTAGGAAAAGGGCTGATGTTGACCGGTCCTCAGCTATTTTGCTATGGTTTTTACACATCTAGAAAAATACATTTGAGTCGTTATAGGCTCTGGCTTATTATGGAGCATAATAGGAACAAAGTTATGATCAAAAAAATTATCAGGGAGGAAAAATCCGAGGTTTTTTTTTTATAGTTTATCACTATAATAAACTATAATTCACTATAATTAACACCATACATTTGGCTAAATCACTGGCTATGATGAATAAAGTTCACAAAACAGTTATTTTCAACGGTTTTATTGTATGTCAGTATTATGATTGTATGTCAAACAATTAGAGATAAGATCAATAACCAATCAGTTTCACCAAATACACATACTCCATTGCTGAAAGATAGCAAAAATATAACAGAATCACAGATGAGACCTCAAACAACATTTAAATCATTAGTACTCAGTACTGGGGCCCCTGTTGTTAAGCAGATGATACATAACTATACCTCTCCATAAAACCTGATGAATTAATCCCGTTAGCCAAACTTGACACATGTATAAGAGATATATAGACATGGATGACGAATAATTTCCTGCTTTTGAACTCAGATAAAACAGAAGTCACGGTTTTAGGTTCTAAAAAGATGAGGGATACCCTATCCACATCACAGGCTACATATAGTGATCTTCCACTGACCTCATCCACAATTGTTAAAAACCTAGGAGTTATAATTGACCAGGACCTAGCACTAAATAATCACATAAAACAGATCACCAAAACTTAATTTTACCATTTAAGGAACATTTCAAAGATAAGGAAGTCCTTATCCTTACCAGATGCCAAGAAATTAATCCATGCTTTTGTCACCTCAAGGATAGACTATTGCAATGCTATTACGCTGGCTGTAATAATACCTGCCTAAAGACCTTACAGCTTATACAAAATGGAGCTGCTCACACACACAAAATATATGAACATATTTCCCCCATCCTAGCATCCTTACACTGGCTACCTGTTAAAAGTCATTGACTTCAAAATATTACTTATATCTTTTGGTTGGTTGCCTGCATTGAAAGAGGACACCTCATGAAGACGCTCTTTTGTCTGCTTCTGACAGAAGAAGCACTTATCTATGCTGGCAGCAGCTGCTACTGAACAAGTGTACATAGTCCCTCTAGATGGACTTGATGCAGTTGCAGGTGTTGCTGCAGGTTCAGAAGATGGTCTACCACGTCTTTTCTGAAGACACTGAGTCTTGCCTGCTTCACATGACTTCTAGTAGCGAATCTTAGCATGCTGCAGATGCTCACTGTTACAGGTGGATTTGTAGCAGTTTCTGTGCCAAACTGCTTTGTTCTGTTGTAAAATAACTGCACTGTAACAATGTAATCTTTGGCTGATCTGTGATCACCATCTCCATACTCTCATGGTCAAAAACAAGAAATTTGGCATATGTCTCTAGTGATGGGTCATTCACCAGTCCACACATATCTGCCACTGGATACATAGCCCAAAATCTGTTTCTTTTAGAATATGTGTGCCATCACCTGACTAACAGAAAGACACACCTCAGAATATAACCTAACTAGACTGTGCCACCATGAACTATGAAGATGTGCTTGCTCAAATGTAGAAGGCTAGAAGGTCACTAATATCACCAACCATGAAGAACAGAGCACTATGTGCTTCAGGTTATTTGATATTCTAAATTCTATAATTGCCAGATATCAACAGCCAACTGTCACTGGTAGTGTATCTCTTTCTGTTACACACACACACACACACACACACAAACAGACAGGGTGTGTGTGTGTGTGTGTGTGTGTGTGTGTGCATCTTACCCTTTCTTTTCTTCACACTTACATAGGCTACAGAAGGCCTTACACACTTCAGCTGGTACTAGCTATGTAAAAGTCTATTAAACTTGATTTAACAGAGATCTCTGCACTTTGTACTCTGAATGGGTGTAGACAAGAACTGACAGAGCAGGCTAGGCCTACACTCAAGCACACTAATAGGCATGAATTGATAGTATTGATATTGAAGTATTATTTTTTTTAAGCAGACAATTTTGAGAATTTTAGGCACAATTTCTTGTTCAATCATCAGCCTAAAAATGTTTTATAATGTTGTATTGTTTATGTGGTCCACTTTTGCACACTACCTTGTAGAATATCTTTGCTTTTTGGCACCAAACCCTATGCTATAATACCGGCAATGTGAGGTTTATGGACAAAACACCAAATTTGACCTTTTCTGAATTTGACCTTTGATTTGGGTCCTTCAAAACCTTCAAAAAAATTGAGACATGTTTTTTTTACTCTTAAGAACCCCTAGAACAAAGATATAATGGTCTCCAAAAATTAACATGCGAATCCCACAAGCCCCCAAATTAGACACATAGGCCCCCCTACTACAGGCTAAGAGTGTCTTAACAGTACTTCTCACTGAGGTCACCAACAGGACATACAGAGTAATTACAACTTAGAATACATAATCCAACTTACGTTCCCATTCTTTATTGTGTTTACCTGTGATAAATCAGATTTTAGCGTGCAAAATAGCATAGCCTACATTTAATGGTCATAATAATGTGATGAAAAGCGGACAAAAATGCAATCAAGTTATGAAACGAGACGTTGCCAGAATAGTTTGCCATTATCTTTGCTAAGTAAAGGCTATATTTTATTAGGCCTATGAGGTAAAAGCAGAGAAAGGAACATGTGGTTTAGTCTGTGCTGCGTCAAAATCTAAGCCTAGACTTATGTTATTTAAGCCTACACATTTCCTCACTTTCTTATCTTCAAACGTCTTCTTAAGTGACACAAACATAAACGGTGCAACAATCTAATCTTAAATAATTACACGCATTTATGTCTGTGTGTGGAATATAGCCTACTTGGGATGCTTGTCGAAGTTTTTCTATTTTTGTATTGATTTGTGAATGATTTGTGAATTAATGTGTAGATCCGAAGTTGAAACGGTAGGCCCAGCTGTGACGTGCAGTCACCGCCCAGTAAACAAAATAAAGTCCTGGCGACGTCTCCTAAAGGTCCCCTGGCGAACGTCACCTTCTCGACATTGTGTAGGGTTCCCTTTACGTCCCGCGGACCTCTGTTCGGGAGGTCTAAAAGACGTCCACGAGACTTTGAGAGGACGTCCTGTAATGGTCACCCAGGGCGTTATCGCGGCGCAACATTTATATTTCCGCCATGGTAAAACAAAAAAAAAAACATGAAGCGTGATTTGGTATGGTAGGCTATTACATCCTGTAAGTCTCCTAAGCGTTGCTAGGAGAGAGGTAGACGGAACATAAACACACATTATTGACTTGTTCTACAACTACACAATCATCTTCACTCACCTCATATCTTCGCGCATGTATGAAATCATGTCCTCCGAATGCATTACACTAATGACGAGTAGATATGGACATTTATACCGTGCTAGGATGTGCTGCTTTCACATCTACGGTGTCATTTTCTTAATAAACTAATACGAGGTTTTAATGGGCATATCCCGTATTGTTCAAAACATCATCAGAGTAGGCCTAGGCTAGCCTAAGATAAATTGTTCAAACCATATTGTCAAAATATTAAAAACTAATAATAGCCAAAAATACTAAATGAATCGCAATGCATGCTGGGAAGCAAAACTCAACATGAAATAAAGTACATGAAACATAACTAGAACGCATTGACGTTATAGCCTATCCACTCGTTTTCTTTAACCTGACCCTAGCCAGATGAATGTCGTTCCGCTTAGCTCCGCCTAGCTTCACTCACATCCATCTGGGACCTCTTCCATTGAGAGTGATTTCTCCAACCAACTTTATGGTTTAGCCAATCAGGGCGCTTGGCGGGGAGTTTCATAGATGTGACATAGCGTAGAAGCAACTGTGAGTCTGTTATTAGCGTCACGGGTTGGCTTTGATGTGAGTGGTTGAAGTAGCACGTAAATAAATGACGGACAAGTGGCTTATTCAATCATATGCAAGCATTTTTTGATTAGGCCCAGCCTTCTGAAGCAACACTTCAATGGATCGGTTCCAGATGGATGAGTGGAGCTAGGCGGAGCGAAATTCATCTGGCTATTGCCAGGTTACGTTTTCTTGGACCTGTGATCAAACAGGGACAGCCTATAAATGTAAGCCTATCTTCCTGGAACATTGCAGATAAAGAAAAATGTATCGTTTTCTCTAGGCTATGAATGCTCTTTGTAGCTAACTTTAAGATGAAATAAATAGATTCCAGATGTTTCTATTCTATATCATTGTTTTATTAATAAACAGTAAGGCTCTGGTGAGGCAGAGAGCTTCTGCTCCTTGTCAGAAATCTCATCGGATATGTGCACTCTTTGCTGTTTCCACAAGGAGCTGCTGTGATATCGGGGACAGCTATGCGTGACACTTTTAAACGCGAGCATGCGTCAAATAAATTACAATGACATTTAAACAAGTCATGAAGAAGCAGTATCCTTAATTCTTCTGCAATGTAGAGCTAGATCGTTTTGCTTTACAAATTAAGTAGTCACTTCTGTTGCTAGACAACCCTAAACAAATGCTACGTGGTCTGTTTTTAACATTTCTCTAGTTTTATTGCATCGTATTCACAGCTCCAAAAGTCGGTTCAGTCCCAATTCGGCCGTGTGTGTGTTTCTGAAAATAAAACAGATAATAAGTACGTGACTACTTTAAATAAACCACTGCCTATTCAGAGCATGTTATATGCATTACGTAATGACAGTTATCTGAAGAAATGCGCATTGTAGGCTAAGCTAGAAGCTAAGAACAGCGACTTTGCTAACGTTACACCAGGCATCACATCAGCTAACATGAATTTGATAAAATCCCTTCCCTAATTTGTAACGTTATACATTAACATGTCTGCATATGCAGACATGCTGAATTATGTAGCAAATACATTTTGAGTTTAACGTTAACAAACCTTTTCCCAGTTTATGAAGTTGTGCGTCTATTAGCAAAGTAGACATATGGTATACTTTGCTCATAGATGCACAACTTCATAAACTGTATGATATGTTGCCTTACACTACGGTAGGCTAATGCAGCTACTGGTAGAGACTAGATAGATAGATACTTTAGTCATCCCCAGACGTGTAACGTGAAGTCGTGCATGGATGTGATGTCTCCGTCCTGCAGGCGGTAGCCAGAGCGCTCTCAACTCCGCTGCCATGTGTGAATAAACAAACGTCCCCCCCATGTCCCCGGTATAACGTTATTGTCGGGTCCTTAGGAGGTATTTGAAATGACCAAATGCATATGTCATCTGAGGGACCTGACGATGACGTCACGCAATAACCAAACGATAACTTGCTCCGGATGTCAATAAAGTCACCGGAACGTCCGCTAGAGAACATGAAAACCCTCGTAAGTGCGTGTCTCCGTCGTTATCGGGAAACTGGGCCCTGGTGACATACCCCTCTGGTCGAATGTAGAGTGTTTAATAAGCCACCTAAGCTTAGAACGTTTAGCACGCTTTTAGACAGTATGACACACATACATACGCACGCTCTAAATTAGGATCACTGATAACTGTTAAGTGGATGCCATATTTTTCATCTTACCTGGGGTGAGGTGGTTATGTCATCAAAATGAGCAAGATCTCCATTTCCTACATATCGAGAAACTGAAAGATTGATGATATCCATTACTGATATAGTAGCCATGTGCCATCACGTACTACAGTAGACAAACAATGCCATGTTAGCAATGTGTTATGTTTATTAGGCAAACATAATTAAGCAATATAGCACGAGTGAGAGTGGGGTTGGTCATGGATATTCCCACGGGTGTTATTTGGCCGTAGGCGAGGCCGAGGCGTGGCGCAGGCAACAACAGCCGTGGGAATATCCATGACCAATCCCACGATCACGAAAATATATATTGCTTTTATACAACAATTCTACCACAAACTAAATAATCTGAAAACACCCCATTATTGTTTAAAAATGTTAATTTCGACATTGTTTTTACGCATCAAAAAATAGTTCCCTTTTCAATAGACAGCGTCTTGGTTGCTAGGTAACCAACATTCCAGACCCCTCGTTACGGGTCTTTGTGGTTTACATGTCTTCTTTAAAGAAATGTGGAAATGTGGAAATGTGCATGTTACAAGGACACTGGGCCATGTCATGTAAATGACATGGTACTGCAAAAAAACGGAAACAGTCTACATTGCAGAACCACTCAACTTTATTAATGTATAGTGAATAAATGTTACACTACTGTGCACAGCCTGGCGATGGCGATGCTAGCATCGTTAGCAGCGGTTAGCTAATTATGCTAACTTTAGTTATCTACAAGTCTCCTCCAAGTGACAATCATATTATACACAATGCTGGCAATGCTGAGAACAATTAGCATCCTCGTTTATCTTACTTACATTGAGTTGACTGTGTGGCTTAAACCACAGATGTGGTGAAGCACTGTTTCGTTATGGTTTGCTAAGGAGTAACCCATTGCTTGAAATAGTGGAGAGCTGGGTGTCAAATCTTCGCATTGTATCGCGGAGTGATTTATTATTAGCTGTGCTGAGTCTGAGTTGAAATGTCCAGGGATATTCCAACTCATGGAACGTCTCTCGGCCAATCAGAAACAAATAAATAGTTCCATAGAACCCATTTGTTGTATAAAGCATTATTAGTGTCCTTTGGCGGCACAATCTGGAAGTTAATAAAAACTAGCAAACCGTTTTTTTTTACCTTAAAACAGGGATGTCAAAGTCAAATACATTAGGAATAATTAAAATAATGACTTCTACTCCAAACTCATTCTGATGCTACACTGACTTATGATATGGAGAATGAGGTTTCTGACATTGTGCACCTGGAACGCTTGACATTGCATTTTGTTGTTGTTGATCGGGTAGGAAAATTAGTAGTTTTTGACTAACTGGGTACCGTCTTTGTTCTGGCATTGAATATCGACGCCAAGGGGCATAGCATCGATATCAGTTCAACCACTGTGTTGCTTTAACTTCAAAAATGATAAAAACGTGCTGGATTTAATTAATTTTGGAAGTCACAAATGCACAGCCTAACAGCACAATCAGATATGACACATTGCATATTTGCAGACATTAAACAGTTACGTGCCTGCCTGCCAAGGTGTGTCAAGCCAATGTGTGGGTGAAAATGCACTTTGTAATTCGCAAAGATGAAAAGGAGTCGCGACACCTATGAAACAAACACTTTATGACTGGTTCCTCCAGTGCGCTTTAATCTTCAGAAGAAAACAACACTAATAGTTTCCTTTTCCGACCACTTGGTGACTACACACTCAGACTCTTGGCCTGATGTGGACTTTCCAAACACAAAGAGGGCTTGGCCTTGAGTCAATGCACCTCCCTTCTCCCAAAGAGGGCTTGGCCTCGAGTCAGTGCACCTCCCTTCTCCCTTGTTCAGTTCTCGGTCATAACTCTTACCTAAAAATATGCCCTCTCTGAGAGAAGTAGAGTGGTCCTCGTTGTTTGTATTTATTCATTGTGACAATCCTGGTTTCCGTGCCTGTTCCCTCGCATTGTTTGTATTTATTCATTTTGACGATTCTGGTTTCTGTGCCTGTTCCCTCGCATTTGTGTTGAAAGTGAGCGAAAGGCGAAGCTGTACTGTTGCTTGGTTTTCCTGCGACACCTCAGCTTGCTGACTAGTTTCAAAATTAGATGAAGAGTTCAGCATATAATTACTGACCATGCTCACTACAGAGGTTAGGGAGTTACCAGCCCACAATCAGCCCCTGTCAGAATTACACTCTTTGCCCTGGCTATAATATGGAGATGGAGCCAGATACAAGTTGTTTCTGTTCACACCTACGCCAAAAGATGATGCTTCATTTCCTCTTCCCTGAACACAGACATAGACCTGCACACACACACACACACACACACACACACCACCTCCCCAGTATGTCTCATACAGCTTATTAAATTTGTGATCTGTCAACTGACCACCTTTTCTGTGCAAGGCTTGCTCAGCCAAAAGCAACTTTGGCAGGCTTGTGTCTCCTAGGGGGTGGGAGGTGAGAGGCTGGACATAAACAACAAAAACAAAAGGGACCCTCCTCATTATCACACATAATGTTTAAAAGTCCAAAAAACAGCTGTGCTCAAGCAAAAGACATGCTGTCATGACTCAGATGAGTCTACCTTTAGTCTAGCAGACGCCTGGTGTAATGTTTCTACACAGTGGGGGAAACAAACGGCAACATCATCTATTATAACATAGGGAGGGACAGTGGGAGGTGAGGTGGTGCAAGATGAATTAAGTCAGGTCCATTTTGCTTGGACGAGACTGACCAGAGCACCGTGCACAAGGTCAGAAATGCCAGACGCTTCATCTTTGATTTGTTGTCCCAGCAACCTGGCACCTCCAGGAGCCCCCTGCCAATATTCTCTCTCCTTTTTTTCTGATCCATGCCGCCAACACAAACGCAAATCACTCCGCAAAAAGTGCAGCCTACACCTCCTTCTTCCCCCTTAATGCCAACTGTCTGTTCACTGGAAAGTTCCCTTTTGGCTTCTCTTTTTTTCTCTCGCTCTCTCTTTTCTCCAAAACACTAAGAATAATACAGCAGAAATCATAAGAAACAAAAACACATGACCAGCAACAGGATGACTGCAGTCACTCCCACGCAGCATGCTTTCAAAAAAGGCCCTGTCCATCCGACAGCATTTTTCAGAAGGGAGTGTGCCTGTTCAAAATGGAAGCTTCCCGTTTCTCATGAGGGGGAATGTGTTTTGCATTTCACCTTGAATCTGGACTTGCCCATACAGTAATTTTGTGACTTTCTGTTTACAGTCCTCTTTTCATCTCAGCTGTCTATACACTGTGTTTTAATAGGGCAGATATGGCCAAGGAGGAGGATGAAAGACAAATGTGGCACACAGAACAGCACATCAGTCACAGGATGAAAGACTAGTAAGCAGTGTTTATGTGCTAACATATATAGCTCTGGAAAAAAATCAGAGACCACTGCACATTTTTCTAATGTCATCCTACAGTTGCTGAGTGTCATTCAAATGAGTTGACGGTCATATTCAAAATTAAGAGACCACTACAAATTTGAATATGACCGTCAACTCATTCGAATGTCACTCAGCAACCGTAGGATGACATCAGAAAAATTTGCAATGGTCTCTTAATTTTTTCCAGAGCTGTATATTGGTAGAGAGAGACAATCATGGTGGAATGCCATCCAAAGGTGGATGGGAATGATTATTTATTTAATATAATTTGACATTTCTAAACCATAATGCATCCGGAGTGTGATTTTTGAAGGAGGAGATTGAAACCACACCGTCATAAAGTTAGAATGGTTTCAGAGACCTGTAGGTGTACCCTAGACTGCAACTCTCGCCATGAAGTGCTGAAATCACATCTGGCATAAAAGCCAAGGATGTGTCATGTGTATGGGGCCACCCTACTGTTATGAAAACGGGGTCATTTAAGGACTGTTCAGGCCTTGCCTTCAGATGTGTGATAAAAAAAAGTTGAATATGAATATAACCTTGGTTCTCTGAAGAGGAACACAAGATGTTAACCAATGGTAACCAAGTAATTCCCGGATGACATCACCGATCTGAACCAATCTCCAAACACCGTTGATGTAGCAGTGCTTGTTGATTAAATTGAAAGATTTTTAGACCTCGTTTACACGTAGGAAAAACGCATATATTTTCCCATGGTTTGGCCTTTTATTTACACGAAAACTGAGGTTTTATCACTGAAAATTATTATTTCTGAAAACTCCAGCCAAAGTGGAGATTTGGGAAAACTCCAGTTTTACGTTTGCATGTGAACAGGTGAAACAGCGTTTTTGCATTGTGACAAGTTGTTCCCTCGTTTTTTGAAATCTCTGATTGGCCATCGGTTTGCTCGAGGGGTTCGCAACACCCCTTCCCCAGCTGTTTGTAGCATCGGTGTGAACAGAATTATTTTTAAAAATGGAGGAGAGGAAAATACCCGTGGTCTTAGAACATGCTCATTTGGCTAAATTGTGCTCTCGTTGTACTAGATTGAGTGCACAATATACTTTATTTAGTATATTGGACACTCATTTTAATACATAATGCGCTTATTTTACTAAATTGTGAACTTGTTTTAATAAATAGTGCATTCATTTAATGAGAACACAGTTTAGTAAAATGAGCACACAATTTACTAAATGCACAACCTTGTAAAATGAGAGCAAGATTTAGTCAAATGAGTACACACTTTGAGACTATGAGGTTGGCTTCCCCGCCTTATAAGGCTATACTTATTCTAAGCTTCTGAGAATACCTCGATTTAATGGTTATAGTAATTACACACTAATCAACACATGAATACTATATTCAATGCATGGTAATAAAAACACTTAAAACAAGTTCAAAAGGGACCTGACGTCTCTTACCGTTGTAGATGGTGGCCATTGTTGGAAAGCTACAGTCTTTTCAGGGTCAGTCTTTTCAGGTTCAGGTCCCTCATAGGTCACCACATGGCCCAGGAAATTCACCTTTCCTTGAAAGAACCTGCATTTATGTGGCTGTAATTTCAGGCCGTACTTTCGCAGCTTTTCAAAGGAGGCATCAAGATGAAATCGGTCAAAATCTGGGGAAAACAGAAGGACATCATTTTTTATTTTTTATTTTATTTATTTAAAGGACAGTGCACATTGATCAACATTTCTGTAAATGTGCCAGTGTTAGCCAGCAGGCTAATTTTCAACTGTAGTCCATTGGCAAGATGTTATACTAGGCACATGGTGGCTAAAAAAAACATTAAATCACATTTAACATCAACATGTTAAATCATGTTAATCACATTTAGCAATTGACATACAGCAATAGAACATAATGCCATAATACTAGCTCCAATAAAACATTTAAAACATAAGACATATAACCATACAGCCAAACAACCCTTAAGGGATCAATAAAGTAACCACCTATCCATCTATCTATCATACATTCACCATGGGTTACAGGACAGCTAAACTATAGAGGCAGACCTACATTAATGTATTATGAGAAGTGCTCACATTTTTGTATGCTCAAAAGCCAGTCCTTAAGATGGTGTGTGAATGTATGGTGAGAGGTGGAGTTTCTAATGTCCACTGGCAATTGATTCCATAGTTTAGAGGCTCTCACAGAAAAACATAATTGGCCAAAGGAACTGGACCTAAGAGGGACTACACAGTCCCCTCTTAAGGCAGACCTTGTGGTTCTGCTGCTAGATGACTTTTGTTGTATAAAAGTGCTGAGTGGAGGGGGAGCCTTCCCATTAATGATCTTAAAAATTAGGCATGCATCACTGTGTTTTAAAATATTTTCCCAACTGAGTAGGTTATATTTGTTAAGAATATTACAGTGGTGGTAAAGTTTGTTTTTTTTGTCCAAGACTTTAAGTGCTTGTTTGTGAAGAGATAAAATAGGCCTTAATGTTGTGCTACTGTACATACCTGGGTCCAGCTGACTACGCCACGATGGGACTTTCACCCAAAGATATAATTCAGAGATTAATATCCTTAACCCAGTAAGGCACTCAGGTTCATAGAACTGACAGAGACATGGTTCCATAAAAACAATTATTTATTTTTACACTGTAAATTCACATACACATAAAACAGGAAGAGGGCTGAGGCTTACCGGTGGGAGGGCAGTGGATAATAATGAGTATCCGAAGGAGGCACCCAATCACACGTGCTTGGTCACACACACACACACACGGCAATGATACACTCAGTGAGAGAGACAAATGTCACAGCACACAAAGATGGGAACCCATCACCACCAGGAACTGCTCCCACTTTCGGCTCTCAGCACCTAAACAGAGGGGACGGACAAGGATTACAGACAGCTCACATAAAGTGTAACAAAGTAAATCAAACAACAACCAATAAAACAAACAGTCACACTAAGGATCCACAGCTTCACAGCCTCCCCTTAGTGAGGACAAAACAAATAAACAAAGATTAGTGCAAACAGAAAGACAAATCACAGACAAACGTAGGCTACAAACAACACAGACAATAACAGGATGCAACGCAGAACAGAGAAAAACAATCAATAAAATGGGGTCCGTTTGTCAAGCACCCATTCCTTCCTAACGAGCGCTATAGCACCCAAATAAGTTCCAGCGGCTTTCTAGTCCAAGGCCTCTATGCGTAGTCCCACTAGCGTAGGCTACGACAAGCTAGCTGCAGGCCACGTTAACCGCGGGACCAGTGGTGCTGATTAGACGGGCACATGAAGAAGTCGTAGGCTAAAAATTACGTAGGCAAAGCAGCAGAGTTCTTATCAATGTAGCCAATTGACAGCCACTCCCCTGCTACATAGTGATCCCTGGAACACACAAAATACTCACTTAAAACGGGAACTACTTGAGTACTTCGCCCATTACAAATGGATATAACATACCCGGGGACTGCACTGGACGCACATCCAGCCAGCGGGAGGCCAATGCCGCACAGGGAGGGGGAGACTCTACGACAAAGCACTAAGTGTGAGTAACAATATAAAAAGACTTTACCAGTAAAATAGCAAAGGAAGCGTGATCATACCTGCGGCAATGGCAATTGTCAAACTGTTCCTGTTTGAGGAGTTGCGCTTGATTTGCTCATCCAGCTGTCCAGTGCACAGCCTATAGGCCTACCTATTTCGTGGCCACAAATTACTATTTAAATTGGGAACTAATTTCGTGCTAAATTTTTTCGTGGCCAATTACTATTTCGTGGGAACTTATTTTCGTTATTTTAGTACTTTGGGGAACTAATTGCTATTTTGTGGGGAACCTATTTTGTGGCCACAACTTACTTTTTTTCCCCATGACATATCCGGGGCTCCGTACCATTCAGCTGTTCGGCTAACATTATAGCAAATACTTTATCACACCAAAACAAGAAGGTGGTCTCAGACCCATCTTAGACCTGAAACTGAATGCTTATGTCAAAGGGTGCTATGTAAATGTGCTAGTCACGAGTGTGCATGCATATATTTCTTAATCACTTTAACGAGTGTCCTGATTTGTTTACATTTTGCACCACTTGCAGTTCTTGATCACCGTGTGTGTTAGATCCAGGCTTGGAATTTCACCATTTTAGGGGCAAGGCCACTTGGCCTTCAGTTGGGCATATTTGGTGGGGGGCACAAAGGCCACATGTCAGGGCACGAAGACCAAAGTTAACTATACAGTAGGCTATAAAAATGATTAAGTTGTATTTAGTCTATTCACAGCAGTAGAACATGAAACATGACATGAAACATGACATTACATAGAACTGTAAATCATCTGATCATCTAATATTTAGATATCTAGGATATATTTAACATTTATTTTATATTTGGCCTGTTATGAAATCATGTATTGAACAATTTAAGCACAGCTCAGTTTTAAGAAACTCAAATAGAATAGATGCATGCTTAGCATTTTGTGATCATTAAGGCAACTTTCACAAACTCTTAGTCAGCTGTCCTCTGATTTACCGATATCAAGGCGATATTTGTAACATTTATTTTGTATTTGGCCCATTATGAAATCATGTAGAATAATTTAAACACATTGTAAAACTTAAAGCCCAAATTTGGAGACATCCATGCATGTTGAAATTTGCTGCAAATTCAGAACTGGATTACTCTGGAACGGCTAACTGTACAGGGGACTGCTTTACACCTTTTTGTTCGGTAAGGTCAGCTGTTAATTCTAATATATGGTTTGTTATGTGTTGAACGAAGGGTTCGTGAAGTATTCCACCGAGATGAATGGGTAGGGAGATGGGCGCAGAACCTTCAGTAGAATTATGATTAAATTGAATTATATTATTCACTTAAGTTTAATTTTAATGGTTAACATAGTTTAAAAGCTGAGAAAAAGCTATTTCATGTGATGTGATAGGCTACTTGTGATGTCTGTGTGATGAGTAGGCTCATTCGCGAGTAGTTTAACTGAGAAGAATGGGTGAATTTGGATGCACTTTCTTTCTTGCCGTGCGCTGTCACTTTCTCCATTGCGTAAAAGACTAAATTAATTTGCGCTGTGAATGCTTAGATTATTTTGTCAGGCCATAGGCTAAATAAAAATCGTTATTAGTCGGACACAAAACAGAATATTGAAAGAAGGGGGCACCAAGGCCACCGTGGCCTGTAAACCTCTGATTTTCAAAGGGGTATCACGGCCAAGGGCAACGATGGCCATGGCCGTCGTGAAATTCCTACCCTGCACATACTGCACACACAGTAACGAAGCCAACTCAGGATGCCAACGATCGACATGGTTTGTGAAGTTAGTTGTATTGCCAACGTGCTTTATGTTAGTGTGTCAGGTTTTACACACCGCGTACGTTTTAGACACCGTCTAGTTTCCCATTAAATTAGTAGAATCCGAAATGTGCCCAGATGTCCGCTTTCCAAGCTTTGGGTGCATTTTTAATTACCCGTCTATCGCGGTCATCTACCTCCGTCATCTTGATTCTTTAGTGTTGTTGTTATGCTAGCTAGTGCTGCCGCTTAGCATGTAGCTACAGGCTGCGCATGTCATTACAACGTTGCTCTGGAAATGCCCCCAGAAGTAATTGAAACTTCACAACTTTATTGTCCACTCAAGGCCAGAAAATAAACAGTGACATAATCGATTATGGCACGTTGCTGAATCGTGCATGCCCTGCATTGCAATGCATCGCCGAATCGATTATTGTTGACACCACTACTATCCTTTACTAATTAACATCGGCCTGCCGTCTAACATCGCTCATGTGCGCATGCACTGTCGGCAAAATATTCTGTCAAAGTTGCACCCCCAGACTATCTAGTGCTGGACATAGTGGGGAATGGATTTGTGTTGAAAGTATGGAGCCGCCCTAGTGGTATGGAGACGTGGAAGGACATTGAACGACTTTTGAGCCCAAAGATTTGTTACTGAAAAATTCACACTGAGTTTCCAAAAAACCTCATATTTGCTCTTCATATTTTCCTCTGTGACTCAGAGGAAGTGTTATACACAGTTTTTTTTTTTTTTTTTTTTTTTTTTTTTCACATATTTTTCAACTGTACATGTTTCCAATTTAAAGGTAAACTATGCAGTATTGGCAATTTCCTTACTGTTTTCTCGGTTTTTGCTTTTTTTTCGCTGGCTCTGTCATGATGGATGTCTGAGAAACTCCATCACTACCTTTTTCTAGCCAGTGCCTGGCGTGTATGTGTATTTGAATGCAGTAAAGCCATTCGTTACACTCGTTATACTTCCTGACACTGAGGCCGTCGGCCCGCCGGCCCACAGTTGCAAGGGTGGTTTTTCCGCTAACAGGCGCTAGGGGGAAGCGAGACGGCCACCATTCAACCCGAAAAAAGTCATATAACCATCCCAATGACTCTGAAGCTGTTAAATGAAGGTACATTAAGCTTAAAAACTTGCATATTAAGCTAAAAAACCTGCATAGTGTGGGAAGGAAGGAATGCAGTGGAACTCTTGGACTCACTCTGCTGCTGCAGGCTTTCACTGTTAATGAAGCTGAAGAAGTTGGTCTGGCCCATGCCCTGGATAGCATTGAAACAAAACTTTTTGAAAAGAAATATGGAGATGTAGAGATTTGGACCATTACATTTATTCTAAAAGGTTGATACAACACAAACAATTATTAGAGTGATGACTTCATAGGTGCATTAGGAGATGACTTCATTCATGCTGCAAAAACATTCAGTGGGTATAGAAGTACAATTAAGAGTATCCCTCAGTTTTGACTCAGCTTTAGTGTCTGAATCAGAGGCTAAGCACAACTGGAGACTTTGATGTAATGTTTTCATTTGTCTTAAAATATCTTCCATTATTTATGATTCATTTGTCATGTGTTGAGCAATGAGTTTAAAATCCATCTTTTATTTCAGGGTGTCCATGGCAGGAGACCCCTCTGGCTTTCACCTCTCTACTGGAGACAGATATATTGCCACCACAGGGCAGTCTCCAAGAACAACACGCAGCTTAGAATATGACCCTTAGAGGACGTCCTGACCCTTCTATGATTCCTGGATAAACACGTCTGGCACAGGATCCATCTAAAACTCAGTAATAGCTGATGCAGAGAGTTTGGGGTATTGCTGTGAAATTGGCTCATGATAGAGATGTGTCCTTAAAATTGAATGTTTTTTGCAGTGCAGAACTAATGGGATGGTATTTTGTGACATTAACGGTTGGGTGTGAGAAGGCTTGACCACGTTTGGCTGAAATACATTACTCTGTGGCAAATTATAAATATGAATGACAAAAGATAGAGTTTCATGTGTGAACATGATAAAGCAAAAGACTATCCACAAATTAACTTAAAAGAGAACTTCAGAGAATATTAGGCTTATCACTATATTGAGAGATGTAAGGATCTATTGAAATAACAGGATTTTTTACCATGAGAAGATACATTTAATTGACTGAATTATAATAAAATGTATCTCTACTGTATATATATTTATAGGTATAAAATGTAAAATCTGGATCCTTGCACGTACATGTACTAAAACAATAAAAACATGACATTCTGAAAACATTTCTCCATGCCTGTGTGACTGAAGGAGAACTATCATTTTCAGCATGACATCATCCCCATCTTGTCCAGTGTCTTTGACTTGAGTGCAGTAGTCAGCTGTAAGGGTAATGAAATGTGGGTGGGGTGACCTTTGTCAAATGTAATACTGGTGCTTGGTGGGAGAACAAAGCTGAAGCCAGAATAAAATCAAATGAGTAATGTGTTCCTTTTAAAATCGGGCAACAGATACACCTATAAACACAGCTTAGCCTCAAACAAATACATATTGGTCGCCATCCAGCTGACAGGAGTGTGGACTCCAGCTGTGGGCTAACACCAGCGCAATGGCTCTATTCATTTGTATTCTGTATGGGCCCCATGAGGCTGCTTTAAAGGTTAGTAATATGCATCAAGAAAAATAAACATGAAACAGCTCCCTTGCCTGCTGTTCCCTTCCACCGAAGTCGCCTTGGCTATCGCCTGTTTCGGCTTCAGTTGACTTTGGCTCTCTCCTCTCTTAATTTCGGTGTGACCGCCAAACACCTGACCTGGGATCACTCCCACTGATCTGACCCCACCTACGGCTAGGGAGCAGTGATATCACAAGCTCCCTAGCACACAGCAATTTTTTTTTTTTCATTGTGTGGAAGGGGATACTTGCTGAAGACACAGCTTTTTAATGTTCGGCACTGTCCAACTTTGATCTGCCTACGTCTGATAAGTGAAAATGAAACATGTTTGAAAACAACAGTAGGGAATCAAGTAATTATACCCCAAAAAAATGAGAAAAAAAAATATGTTATCTCAAGTGTATTTCAAACTGTTGTTTGAAGTTGTTGTATGCTTAGAAATATAATATAGGCTACTACAACCACTAGCATTGTGAAAAAACACAGCATACATATCATACCAGCATCAGGTTTGAGGTGCACTGAAAGCGTGCTCCAACAAGACCACTATGTCTAATATTTTGGAGACTATGGCAAACGATAAGGAAAAGTTCTAATTAGAGGTTATGATTAGAAGTTTTGAGGGCTTTTTCCATTCACCATGGTTCTTTAGACAGTAATGTTTATGTTCATTTCATTCTAATTTCAAAGACTGATGTGATTGAAAATACCCTATACACATTCTGCAAAGTCTCACAATGGGTCACTGAATTTTTTTGACTGAAGACTTCAGTAAGGCAGTAATTACACTCTGACAACAATGTTGAACTTCATGATTGAAAAAAAAAAAACACAATAAAAAAACAATACACTGTATAGGTACTAGGTGTGGAGGAAGCCTTGAAGTGCGAGCAGACTAAATCACAGGGAGTGGGGAGCGGGCGGCAGGGCACTGAGGTGGGAGACTTTTGAAGGGCTAACTTTAATGCTGATGGAGAGGCGGGCTCTTCCAGGAAGACGGCCATAAAGACTGGGCGTGGTGACAGCATGGATGACATTAACATGACCTGCCAGATCCTCCCAATCTTAAAGCTCGCTCGTGGCTAAAATCACCTCGTGGCAGACACATGCACACCTACACAGACAAGCTCTCTCTCTCTCCCTCTCAATCTCACACACACACTCTCTCTCTCTCTCTCTCTCTCTCTCTCTCTCTCACACACACACACACACACACAGACTACATGCATATAAAAACACACAAATGTATTATTTATGCATAATATTTATATACAGAGATAAAAAAAAAATGTTTTTTCATGTTAAGGGTATCTGTTAGATAATTTAAATTAGTCATTAATGTCCACTGAAAATAATTGTCATAAAATTGCAATATGTTGTTGATATTACACTGTATGTAACCCCACCCAATTGTCTTTAGGCCAACATAATTTAACTCCCGTAGCAGTAGATAGATAGATAGATAGATAGATAGATAGATAGATAGATACTTACCCAAGGGGAAATTCAGTATTCAAAAATTAGTGGTAGTAAATAACAGAACACACATAGCAGACGCCTGCTGCCAGCCAGATATATATATATATATATATATATATATATATATATATATATATATATATATATATATATATATAGAGAGAGAGAGAGAGAGAGAGAGAGATATATATATACTATTATATATACTATACTAATATATATATATATATATTCCATAAAGGGCAGATACTGAGGCCCTTATCCAGCAGAGTTGGTGAATACCTGTGGTTCCACTGGCAAACCTCCCTTTGGAAAGTTTGTTGAATGATTGGATGTGAAATATTAGAGGCCTTGTTGATTTTGACTTACAGCCCTAAATGGTCAGATACCCAGTAGGTGCCTGCAGAGAGTGTGTGTCCAGTGGAAATGAATAATTTCTGGATCACAAGCAGTGTGGGGAGCCGCTGACCTCTCTGTCTATTGTTTGTTCTCCTTTTTTTCAAAATGCTTTCAAACAGATAGGCACTCTCTCTCTCTCTCTCTCTCTCTCACACACACACACACACACACACACACACACACACACACACACACAGATACACACACGCTTCAAAAAGGATTTTGTTGTGATATATCATATCAGGAACAAAAAAAAAACTCCTTTTTGGACAATACCTAGCCAGTGATCCTCTTGGCTGAACCTGGAGAGAAAGAACGAGAGAGACAAAATCCATTTTGCTCTCTCCTCCTCTCTCTCCTCCCACCCACTCTTTCGCGCTTCACATGTCCCCGGCTAAATCTACCTGACAGCTACCGCACAGGTAGCGGCTAATCCCTAACCGAGGTTTTTTTGTTTTGTTTGCCGGAGCTGGCAGAGGGAACAGATCAAACCCGTATCCCCCGTGTTTGTCGATACAACTGGCCTACATCCCTGCCGCTTACTGTCTTGTTTACAGAGGAGTGAATTGAACCTGTGCTCATCCGGATTACCAACACAACAAAGTCTGGAAGGCCTGACATGAATGCCGGGACACCCCAGGCTGTGTGGTGGTTGTGAGTCCACCGCATTCTGATGCTCACGATAGAATCTCACACTCTACGCACAATAAATATCTCACAATAAATATTCGACAAACATTTCCTTCCATCCTTATCAACATTATGTGAATAAATGATTGCTTGTAAACAATATCGCCATTTTGCGAAAAGCTTACACAGTGGTAGGCAGTTTTTTTTCTGTTGGCATTCCACAGGCAAGTGGCACCTAGCAGAGGAGCTGTGCTGAGTGTGGCTGTGCAGTGTGCCTGGAGGCCGAACTGACAAGTCCTCCCTCCTGCATTCCAGGACCCTCTCGTCCCTCTGATATCGCCTACTTTGTCTGACTATCACGCCTTGCATGCACTTCCCCTTTGAGCAAGGCAGTCTGATAATGACAGTGCACCTCTCTCCCTCTCACTCGCTGTCATACATACACACACACACACACACACACACAAACATTTACAGTCACTCACACATACACACACACATTTACACTCATACACACACACACAGACACACACACACACACACACACACACACACATACTGTGACACCCAGAGGCCGGTGCACGAGCACACCCCTGCACACATGTTCACCATGGAATGGAGGTCAGCGGGCGGTAATCAGTGGCCTCTCGCATCCGACAGGCTTCCCTCTCCCGTCCGTCAGGGCTCACCTCACCACTTCCTCCCAGAGATAGACTCCCCTGCTTCCTGAGGATGGCCCTGGAGAACGGAGCCGTGACCCGCGGGCCGTGTGCAGGGTCTACGCACAGTGACAGTTATCGAGCCCGCAGGCTTGACAGGAGCCTCTGTTGCACATTGATACCTTGCCTAGTCAAATGCACATGCTGCTAAACATACGTGTCCATATTTACAGCCTTTATCTCTCACTGCCTCCCTCTTTCTCTCCCCCCTCTCCTCTCTCTCTCTCTCTCTCTCTCTCTCACACACACACACACATATATATTATTAAATGAATTGCCTATTCAAATATAGGCAATTTACTGTAAGTCTTGTACTTCCAGTTCAGACTGTGACTTTTTTTCTGCTTTGGAATTGACACTTGTGGATTAGTATGACTCAGTATTCCAGTGACATTTTCTAACACATCATACACGCCAAGTCAAAGCGATGCACTTGAAAGCAATGAGGAAGGAAGCCTCATGTTTCAGGATGAGCCTCGTCTTTTTTTTTTAAGCCTCCCACGCTCCTGAGGGGAACGGCAATGGCCGCGTCTCCCTGACAGTTGTGCCGAAGTCGGCATTATCGCCGTGACCCGTGGTCAGTGCTCCCTGGCTCGGACTTCCAGTCTGCCTCTGCCGTCAGGTCACCTTGCCCTTCATGGTGGAGAGGGTGCCAGGACCCCGGCTCAGAAGAGCTGGATGCTCCTGTCATGAGGTGTCCTGCCTCACAAAGGGATGTTCCATGTCAAGTGCTTCCCCTCTCTGTCCCTCTGTTATCCCTGAGAAATGTGTTGACACGCTTGCGCTGAACACAAACGCCCGTTCATGCATGTCTTTCAGCTGAGTCCTTTTGGGCTCCCATCATATGCATGATCACCAGATACTATGCTTTTGTGTTTACATCTTGTATGACACCTTTTCTATTTTTCTATTTTTCATTCTCTGTCTCCCTCCTTTTCTTTCTCTCTTTCACAAGCCCTCTCCTTTGTCAGGCTTTTCAGGACTCTCGAGCATCCGGCCTTCTTTATCAGCAAACATGAGGGCAGTTTGACAGCCGTGAAGAAGTGCCAGCAACCGCCTCGGGAGTAAATTTAGCTCCAGCCTGACAACCTGTCCATCTGCATGTCTGACAGAACTTGGCTGCACAACCCTTGATTAAGATGCAGGGCTTCTGCACAGTGAAGGCCTCTGCTCCTTGAACTGCATGAGGAAACCAGTCATTTCTCTCCATTCCACTTTATGTCCATCTTTCATTACCATTACGTTTCTAAATGACTGTTTGCGGTAGTGACCTCTACTTAGTGAGTATGTGCCCTCTTACATACCATAACGAGTGACCTTAACCCAGCTGACTTAGTGTGACTGTAGTGACACAGAGGAAATCAGGAAGTGCATGTCTTATAAGTATGGTGTTCTATGTTTCTATAACCTTTGTCATTAGCGACTTATTTTTCTATTTTAAGAAGGAGTCCGGGGGGGTTGGGTGGCGCATACTTCTTGTCTTTATATGCAAAGTTGTGACACTGCGTCAGGATTTTCCGCAGAGCAATCGTCATGTTAACCTTTGGAAATCCTCCTGTTCAATTTTAGGTGAAGTGGCGGTTTAGATTTACTAAGCAAAGCTGAGGGTTTTGATAAATTGTTTTTCTTTGTGTGTTGTTGTTTTGTTTTGTTTAATGTCATCAATGACTCGTCCCCAACCCCCACACCCTCACTCATCATGTCATCATACTGCAATCATCTTCTGTGGTCTTTTATTTCCTTGTTGTTGAGGCTCTTCATGAAAATTAATGTCAGACCACAGAACTGAAACTGTTTCGTTACTTCGGTGGTGGAGTGTTTGTGACATGCACACATCAGATAGCTTGCATCAAAGAGAGGAAACATGGCACAAACGGCATGGGCTATTAGTCTGATGAGTGCATGCCGTAGACTGTCAGAGTTGCAATGCAGCTCTGTCATCTTCACTAGAATGTCTCCCTGGCCAGTCTCTCTCTCTCTCTCTCTCTCTCTCTCTCTCTCTCTCTCTCTGTGTGTATGTGTAATACAGCAGGCTCAGTTTACCTGAGAATACAGTGTCTAATGGTATATTGGCTTCAGATGGACGGAAACAAGCTGATTCTCCCTCTGAATCAATTCCAGCTGTGTATTTTTCCTCTCCAGCAGCAAGGTTTCTCTGCTGTTCTGTCTCACTCATTCTTTCAGTTTCAGGCAGCATACGTCAGTGAAGCCACTTTGACGTATTATGTGTTTTAAGGATGAGATCGGCATCAGGTTTTGGTATGGCATTAAGGGTCAGTGTCCGAAGGGTAAGTCACCTGTTGGCCTGGGTGGGTATTCTAAACTCGAACATCTCCAAAAATAGGCAGACGTTGTAAGGTTTTTTTTATTTTTTATCAGGATTACAGTTTTAAAAGGGTGTTTAAGCTGGTGAGTATAAGCACTGGAATGTGTGTGCATATGTGTGTGTGTCTGGCTGAGTGTGTGTGTGTGTGTGTGAGTGTGTGTGTCTGTGCCGGCATGGGTTCCACTGAAGTGTGCATTACACCACCTGGCGCAGATCACAGGAGCTGGGCCCGTGTGATAAAACTGTAACAGGTGCACGATGGCACGAGAACCATCCCCTTGAGCCCCCCACCCCCAACCCCCTCCCCTGCCGTCCGGCCCCCTCCCTGCCCTGACCTGACAGGTGTCCAAGTTTGAATTTCAGCTCCTGCCCCTTTAGTGCATGAGCTCGTGACACTGGTATTAGCCATCGACCTGATTGCTAACCCACAGATGTTAATAGCTGCCTAGGTACTCTAATCCCCCTGCCTCAGTGCCCTGGGCCAGAACAGCCGGCTAGGTACAATAATCTCTGATGGCAACATTTGGTCCACCTTAATCTGCAGATGTATTAGAGTCGGGGGTGGGAGGAGTGGTAAGAGGGGAATAGGGAGGGTTTGTGTGTGCGTGTGTGTGTGTGTGTGTGTGAATGTATTTTTTTCTGTATTTTTTCTTGGGGGGGCGATCAGGCAAGGGAGGAATTACACTAATCAGAGTCGGCCCCTGCTGTATAAAACTGCCCATTAGGCTTAGCAAGGCATGGCAAGCCCACTCTCGGCCTGGGGGGTCTCACATCTGGCCTCACATAGCCCCTGATCGGAGACACTGGCGGTGGGGGTGACTCTGAGTGGGAGAGCAGAACCAGTGGTATGTAGGTGGTGAAACAGCAGTAGTAATGTTGGGATTAATTGCTCAGATGTTTGTGCATAACTTGTGTTGATTTGTGACAGAGCGTGCAAGGCCTCGTATCAGCACCAGCACCCAACGTGCACCAGTGGGACACTAAAGGTCACGGCACTCCAGTGAAGCACGTCTTTAGAGCTCTCACCGTTTGTTTGCATTCATCTTGTTCACAGTGTGTGTGTGTGTGTGTGTGTGTGTGTGTGTGTGTGCCTTTGTGTGTGCCTTTGTGTGTGTGTGTCTGTGTGTGTGTGTGTGCCTGTGTGTGTGTGTGTGTGTGTGTGTGTGTGTGTGTGTGTCTGTGTGTGTGTGTGTGTGTGTGTGTGTGTGTGTGTGTGTGTCATTACAGTCCTTGAACCCTGCGTGGGTCATGATTCACTAATTACACCCCACTTCAGTGACTCCTTCAGCCCTATGTAATGAAAAGTGACAACACCAGATGAAGTGGTTTTAAGGTTGGACATTCGCTACCATTCTTCTCTAAAATGAAGCAGCATGTCTTTTCATGCTGGCTCATTCCCATGGAATAGCAGTGTATTGTTGGTCTGCCCTCTCATGTATGTGTGCTATAGTCAATATGTTGAAGATTGTGCAAACAAACCTGGATAATATTACAGAAGTCAGTGATATAATGAGACCAGATAATCACCAGATAACCAGATAAAAACAAAAGTGAATTGCATTCAAATCTGATAATTCTACCAGGCATAGTAGTAAGATGTATGCATGTTTACAGTATTTTATTGTTTTATGGTTGTACTGCAAAAATTATGTCTATTGTATATCTAATAGATATCTGTCAAATGTTACAGCCATGAAACACTTGTGAAACTGCTTCATGACATGACAATGGAATGGAAAAATATGTGATGACTGCCCCTGTGATTTTTAATCCAAGTCAGGAACCAACAGTGGTAACAGCCTGTGTTGGGAAAGAAGATTGCAAAAGTCTGAGGTAAAAAAGACACAAGTGAGTCATACGAAGGAGACAGCACAGTTACGTTTAGCAAGACCTGGTGTTAAAAGACAAAGGTCAGAAAGTGACAAAAGAAACCCTCCACCTTGAAAAGAAAGGTGAAGAGTCTTGGCAAATTTCATCCCACCTAAAGGTCATAACCAACTCCTGCAATCTTTCCCTGAGGTAGCACAACATTACACTGGTCTGGTGAGCAAGACTGCAGCTCTGTAAAATTAGGCCACATTTGGCCTGTTCAAAGGTATTCAATTGTAACAGAAAGCCAGGAAAAGTATATTGGTATATTATTGATTCCAACATGTATCTAAAGAAATACACAAAACCATTGAAAGGAATTATATTTACGTATTTCAGATTCCTGTCCCTTGTCTTCAAAGAGAACCCATGCAATAAATGGGCTTGACCAATTTCCTTTAATGAAAGTTTGTCTGCTTGAAAGACTGTAACTGAGTCTGTGACTCCCATGAGCCATGGATATCTGATCAGGATTTACGATAAACTATGTCCTGCTTACATAAACCCAAATCCTCAGGAAAAGCTACGCTACGCCTTGATCGTTTACCCTCCGTGGACAATGCCTGACTTTTCGAGAAAAGGAAAAAAAGCATGTGTGCACAGTAAGACACAAGAGATGGTCTGAGCTGTATCTCTAGGATGGACTTCTGTAAACAAAGGGCACATGCACCAGCGTCTGATGAACATGAAAGCTTGAGTCATAAGAGCAAATGCAAGTCTCAATGCACAGGGGATAGCCCCTTCAGCATAAATGTCAACCCACGGCCTGACAGTGCAATGAGACAAAATAAAAAGATTGATTGGAGTATTGCTGACCTCCTTGTAACGGCAGGAGTGCATTACAGATACAGTAGTTAACATTTCATTTATGTTTGTTTTTGGTTTGTTTAGGTTTTTTGTCTGTTGTGTTTTATGTTCATCCTTAAACCTTTGCTCTGCATTTGCTGTCCTCTGCTTTTAATCTGCACTGCCTCTTGCTGGGATTAGTTGCTAGTACTTGCACCCCCCCCCCCTAGATTTACTCCTTCCCTTTGCCACTTACACCAGCATTATGGAGATAGATAGACACAGATTAGCGATGTGTTTATGTTTGACAGCAGAGGCTAGATTAGGTTATGCATGTGGGGCGCAGAAGGAGATTGTGGGGGGGCAGCCTTATGAGTACTTATGAGTAAGAGAAAGCATGGGCATGTGTGTGTGTGTGTGTGTATGAGTGAGAGTGTGTGTGTGTGTGTGTGTGTATGAGTGACAGTGTGTGTGTCTGTGTGTATGAGTGAGAGTGTGTGTGTCTGTGTGAATCTGTCTGTGTCTGAGTGTGTGTATGAATGAAAGAGAGAGAGAGAGAGACTGCATCCCTGTACGTGTGTGTGTGTGTGTGTGTGTGTGTGTCTAGGCACAGCCCACCTCCAAGTTTAATGGCAGGCCATTAGCATTTCACCCTGAAAACCAGACCAAAGGCTGAATCTTGAGACTGACCTCCTTTGTCTACTATGTATGTCAGGTTTAATCTTTAATGTGGCACAATTGATAAACGACTCAGAGACATTTGGCAGGTCTACATCTGGCCAAACTATTTGTCTTGTGGTTGCTTTTCAATGCAGTTCTTAAATATACTGATTAAGGAAGAGATACATTGTGATATATCCTGTGTTTATGCTTCAGTCATTTATTTATTTCACACAAGATAATGGAAGAATCTAGGGGGTGACATGTTTGTTGCGAACCACAAATCCAGTCACAATTATCTCCATAAGATGCATATTGTCTAGGCCTACACCAGTGGTATCTAATCATGGTTTTGACTGTTCTGAATTCCTTGCAAGCATTTATTTGAATATGTCTCTGGCAAACAAACAGATATACAGAATGAGAAATGCAGTACATACAGGAAGACAATTAGAGCTAGAGAGAGAGTATTAATATAGAAAGTGAGACTTCAACCTATTTGTCAGGTTCTTAGTGAGCTGACCATCTCTTTCACTTCTCCTTTGTGTTTCCAAGAATATGCTGGAGATGATGCGGCAGCCATGCCTGAGGCGCTCACAGTGCTGTAGGCCCACCCTAACTGGATGACTGTCATTTAACAAATCATGGTACAATGCCAAAGAGTAGGCTATCTTATTTACATCCCCATCAGCCCACTATATAGATGCATTGTTCAACAACTATTAACTGGCAGGGAGAGAAATCAAGATGCTAATCAGTCTATATAGAGATCTGAAAATTAATTTAGGGATATTAGGGGGGCAAACTCTTGGTGTGTGTGTGTGTGCGCGAGTGCGTGCATGTGTGTGTGTGTGTGTGCGCGCGCTCGTGCTTGCGCGTGTGTTTTCCTCAGGATGAGAGTGGCCTGCGTGACGACGACAGTTATAACAAGTGGTGCCGATGAGGATTTAAAGCAGAGGGAAACGGCTGGAACTAGACCTGCTGTCTAGTCTAACAACGGATTTTCCCAATGCAACAAGCGTGATCACACATTTCCAACAACAGACTTACCTAAAAAGCGGAATGCAACATATAAAGTAATCCAATACAAGAGGTTATTCTCAACATGCCATTTGAATTTTGGTTTGTGCAAGAATATGCATGGGTATTACGTGGGTTTCTGAGATGCTCTCAGCATTTGCTGTGTTCCACCTCTTCAGTCTCCGAGGGGTATAAAGTGCCATTAAATCCATAAATAACATTATAGCACGTGGACCGGTGCACTGAGCAACCCTTTAAACGTTCGTTTTTTGTATTTTAAAGAATATGGGTCAAACTCTTACAATCAGATATACGCACATAAACGCTGTCATTAGTGTTTGTTCACAGTGCACTGTAATCCAATTTCACGCCATAAGGAACTAAAGGCAATAGTGAAAGTTTAGCAGAGTGACTAGAAAAAAAGACTACGGGATTTTCCTCTAATCATAATTCGATTTGTTTCTATTTCAAGGAAAGTTTTTCTCAGATATTAAAATAGGTTACCTGCGTCATATACAATGTTGAGATTGTATACTGCAAAATAATGATGATCAAATAATACCACAAGTAGCCAATTTATAATCAATTAAGTGAACTGAATACAAACCCAGCAAATTCATAACGAATGCCTGAAATTATAAACTAAAAAATTAAAAATATGTTTGTGGGCTATGCAATTGCTTTCATTCGCTGTTGTGGGCTAACGAATCCAGTCTGCCAAGTCGTTCTGCAGATCATAATCGACATCAGACCATATGCAATTGAAACAATTGATCGATTATTAATTAACAAGTGCAACAAGAATATTGAGTATTATTGCAAACACCAACTCAAGTTTTAAATAACTTAATATTAAAGAACGGAAACGCGACATAAAAATATAAACACGGGCAGTCCTAGACTAATTCATTGTAGCCTATTAATTCTGCCTTTTCATTGTATTGGACGGCCAAACAGGCTATTGATTGAACTTATGAGTGCACTTAAACATAAAATAAGCCAGCAGCACAGTTGAATGCATTCAACTGCACAGCAGCATAAAAGAGATTCGATACTGAAGGGATGCTATTTGCGACATGCATTTCAGCATCGACTAAAAATCCATGCAAAGGAGGAAATGTGCACGAAAAGAACAATTAAAAAATCCAAGCACTTCACAGGTAGACTATAGTGACTTCCGGAAAGGTAAGTTATCTGTGTGAAAACACGCGGAGTTCAGGTTATACCTGCACGGTCCAGGTTGCGATATCTGGGTGATATCACGCAATGAAACAGATAGACCACCTGTACGCTTTCAAATTACTTATCTTGTGGGGTCACCTTACAAACAGGGGAGACTACCTGTGCACCGCCGAAACGCCTGCTATCTGATCTGCGGGGCTCTGCATGTGGCTCCGGGTCTGGATGCCACAGGTCAGCTGATGACACCATGTTTGCCCCCTGTCGTCCTCGTGTTAGGAAGTGCAGTGACACTCTCTTAAATGCTCAAAGATCCCTCGCATATCTTGACCGAATACTTCAGAATCTGGATTTAACTTAAAGCCTTTCTGTAATAATAATAAAAAAAAATGATCTGGAGGTCTAAAATGTATGGCTGGGCTATAGGTTTACCAAACGACACTCTCGCGTTAATGTTTCTCAATTATCCCTCCGCGTGAAGATAGGTGGCGTGTGTTGCAGGGTCTTGCGCCTCTGTATCACAGGGAATAAAGAGAGCGAAAAATGTCATTAGAGGAAGCGTAATACGTCAGTGCGTCCTCAGGTCTGTTCCGTGAAGTGGCTGCAAGAGATCAGTCCAAACCTGCCCATCAGGAATAACGGTCCCTCGTCAAGCTAATTCCAAGGCATACTTTTACAAAGAATCCTCATCGCTTCATTACATTGTCGGCTTATTTTCTCCCATCTGTCAGTTTGGAAGATTACATAAACAGAAAAAAAACGGTAGGTGTATTTATTCATTTCTTTTTAACTATGTGCTAGTGGCATTTCGGCGACAACTTGCAAAAGTTCTGTCTTGATGCGTTAGTGCAAGTAAAAAAGTTGCACAGACTTTCACCTGTGCGCAGGTATGGAAAGGTGTGCGATGCGCCCTTGGGGATGTAGCCTACCTGAACCAAGTCCTCGCTCATGTTGATTTTATTCAAGTATCATCAGGCTATGCTCAACCTTGATGATGTATTATACGAATTGTCATACTGGAATTATCGTTCCCATGCTTCGGAAGCCTGAACGATCCTCGTCGCCATTCCATCGCCCTTCGTTTCATCAGAACATGGAATTAATTAACTTGCTCAATTAAAGCAGAGGTTCTGGTGTATTTAAGTGATGCCAGAGATAAAAAATATTCACCGCAGAGGCTTGGTCGAAATGATAAAAATACTGCATAATAATATCCTCGTATGAATGATTTAAAACATTCAGTTTCAGCATCCAGTGATGACTGTTTAGAATCAGAATCACTTCTGATAACAGCTCTGTTAGGATGTTGAGTTGTCGCAGCATATCCAAGTATCCGCGAGACCTTTGGTTTATTTATTTGTCATGGCTCGTTTCCTATTCTGACAAAACAGAAGTGGAGACACACTGTTCTTAAAATCTTCACACTTTCAGGTTTGATGCGTTGCCGACTTTGAATCATCATTTTTCATGATACAACCTCTTCGACTGCCATGTCATACAGGAACTTGGCATATAAACAACCGTTTTCAAAATTATGTATAGGCCTAATATAAACTAGGCTGTTCATAACATCATATTCGGGTTAACAATTACCAAAGACCCACGATGAAATTATTACTTCTCACGTAAGTAAAGTACTTCTTAAGGAGTGAGTATACTGTATTCTTATTTGTCAATTGCAAGTGGGGCATGGGAGGGGTTGGGGCGAGGGGGCGATGATAACAGCTGCCTAAAAACTGTTTTTCAGATGTGTTACTTAAGTTATTTGTGACACAAGGTTTGTGTCATTGTGACATGGAGGACTGCATATTCGCAGTTTTGTGAGACCAACAATTAAATCATTTCAAACGAGAACACAAAGAGATGAGGCACTTTCGATCTGAGCACTATACACAACAACAGTGAAACTTTTTAGTAAAGAAAACATTCTAGCTGTTTTGCCTATATAGCTGTCCATAAACAGCAAAAGTTCTGAAGTGTGATTTGCCAAGACGCTGAAAATATGTTTTGTTGTTCTACAGCGTGCCCGACACTGAGTTGAGCTATCATCCCGTACTGGGACTGGTATCAGAGGTGTTGATGTTGGTGCATGAGTGTCCGTCCCCCTGTTTGCTGCTCAATGCACTGCCGCTTGTCCGAGCAGACACTTCAAAGACACAGGCGACGTACGACGGACGTGCTTCCTCCCTCACTTTAGACACTCCACTGTCGGACTCCTAAACGCGAACTTTTAAGTTAGAATTGACCATCCTCATAAAACGGAATCTATTCGGTCTGAGTGGACATTTGTTGCCGTTTTGTTTGGTTGTTAGATCCTACCGGAGGCTGCGTGCTGCGCTGTCTGGAGGAACGGAGCCCATGCGGACTGCTTGCCATCTGACCCGCTCTTATCAATGAAGCAGGAGAGCATGGCGGAGGGGCCCCGGTGTAAGAGGCGAAAACAAGCCAACCCAAGAAGAAAGAACGGTAAGTAACTGCAGTGTGTTTATTAAATGTGGTCATTTAGCTTACTGCCAAGGTACTGACATTGTTTACAGAGTCGCGTGTCCTCTGTCTCTCAGGACGCGTTAAGAGTTGACATAAAAAAGCGGAAAGATGGGATCAAAAGTATAACGTTAAAGTTAATTCGGACTGTTATACTTTTAAACATTTGAAAATATTGATATTTGTCACAGACTTACTTCTATAAACATGTTGACTGGGCTTAGGAAAAGTTTTGAAAGGGTGCCTAGGCTTAGTGCGGTGTTCGAGGTAGCGCTAGGGTTGGAATAACGGTCCCAGATAGTGTTATTATCTTCTGGCAAGAAAGGAAACCGTTATGTGAGCGATTGTGTGTTTGGATTGAACCTTTTCACAATACCGCATACATTTTGAGGACTTACAACCTAGTCCTCAAAATGTATGACCCCTGAACAACTTAGACTTTGCGAAGGGTGTGAAGCCTATCGAGAGTCTCGCTGTCTTCTTTCGTAATTTTTCTCATAGTTGGCTTATTGTGATCCATTCAATAAAGTTCCCATCGATTAAAGGCAGACTGTTTGCGTGTATTGTTATTAGTTTGAGGGTAGGTTGCATGCTAATATAGATATAAATATTACTTATTTTATTATTTTGCGTCTATAATATCTGGATAATGGTTTGATAAACCATTCAAGCTTTGATGTGCATTTTCTATTATGATGCAGTTTTTACATTATATATTTTTGTTTATAAAACCATAGATTTACGGCACTTCAAATATGCCTACATCATTGAGCAGTGGATATTAAATGCATATCGTGACGGTTGTGATTCAGGGAGGCTTCGTTTACAAATGTAGCCTATAGCTCGTCTACGCTTATGGTTCTCCTATGCCTGACACAAAGTTAGCTGTTGCCTTTTCAGTTAGGACTGTTCTGCAATCCTTGATCCCAATTCTTTATTAACTTATTGATTCATTAAAGTCGATAATTGTCTGTTAAATAACATGTTACAGTAGGGGATATATGGTATCAGTCGGTTGTTTATTGTTGTCGTCGTTATTATGTTAAAATTAACCTATAAAATAATAAGTGGCAAAAGGACTTTTAGTGTTATGTTTTGATATTTGGTCCAAGGATATATCAATTCCCTGTGTTGTTTTTTAAGCAAAACAAGTAGGCTACATCGAGACAAGTTGTCTTTTTAATTAGGACGGGCTTTGAAGAAAGGTGTATCCTCACTTTTATTTACAGTTGTTCGTTGTCAAATATGGAAAAACACGAGGATTTCCAAAATGTCGACGATTAATTGAACTTGCTGTAACGTGCAATAAGCCAGAGAGTTGTGAGACTACTCCCGGGTAGGGTGATATGTCGCGAAGTTGTTCTCATACAGTAGCCCATTTCGGGCCTACTGTCCGTAAGATCTAAATCAGTTTTGAAATAATTTTCAACCTTGATACATTTAAATACTTGAATACTATCAGATGAATAGCCTACTGCTCTGTGATAGGTCTATCACTTGAGGCAATTTGCTATGTCCCTGCAATTTGTATTTTTTTTCTTTTCAGTCTAAACTGGTTAATGTTGGACCAGCCTTAAACTAGTGACATATACTGCTGTTTGCAGTTGAGTTGGGTTGTAAATCTGCTAGCGGGATGTGTTATTAGTCTGTTGCACTGATTGTTTGTCAAATTATTTAACTTTAAGGAAGCCTAGTCCAACCTATGCATTATTGTGGGTGATAGACTATACCGACATCAAAATTGACATAGTTAGTAATAGTATTACATCAGAGGTTTAACCCCCTACACTCGCATCCCTTTCCGATCTCCACCACCACACATCACTCCCCAAACTCCCTCTCACCAGATCCGCCAGATCCGCCCCTCCTTTCCAGAGCCCGATGGGAGGTCACATTAGGCCCTGTGTGTAACTCGATACGCGCAAAGCTGCACGGTTGTGTTGTGGTTCTCAGTTACCCCCCCACCCCGCCTCCCTTCACGCCGCACATACACCACCACCACCACCATAAGAGCGGTGCGTCACATCCAGCTGTGCGGGGTAGCTTGGCCTAGTACGCGGGCGCAGCTGTCAGAAACGCTCGGCTGACTTTGCCAAACACTCCAAGTAAAAATGGTTGGAGTTTTGCTACTTTGTCGTCGCGACGGTCTATAATGATAAAAACACAACCTACTGTGATTATTATTTGAGATAATTCTCAAATACTTATTCTTAAAATGAAATGACTGAATTTGATTTTGTTATCTCTCATAGGTAAATCGATTCTGTTTAAAAAGTTTTGTTTGGTTACAGTGACAGGTTTGTTGACAAGCCTATTTGTTAACATTTCCTGCACGCCGACATCTCTTACTTTTTCTGTTAAAGGAACATTGTGTGCTGTTTACTTGGAACTATTTGCAAGAGGTTAGCAGGTTCATGAGTGCCTGTAGACAATGGGATGTCATTGGAGTGTGTCTCATTGACATGCTCGTATCGTCAGCGGTACCAGGGTGTCCAGTGCGCCATTTCTGTCACATTTCTCACAAAGGTGCCATTGTACCCAGCTGCTGAGGATGATACCTTTCATAAGACTCTTTTCGTGTCCCCTGCTCACGACTATGGCCACAGGACTATGTATCTGATACAGTTTCATTTCATTTAAATTTAAATTTAGCAGATGAAGTCTGCTACTGACAGCTTATTAGGTTGTTGCCATTTTCACGGCAGTGGAAATCTATTTACCCATGGGTACACACAAATGTATGTGTGTGTGTGTGTGTGTGTGTGTGTGTGTGTGTGTGTGTGTGTATGTGTTTACACACAGCACACACACACACACACACACACACACACACACACACAGACACACACACACACACACACATACACACACACATACACACAGCCAAACTGGTTCTCCTTTGGTATGATCTTTACTTTCACTCACATCAGTGCTGACCTGAATGCCTTTCATATCTGCTGCTCCACTGTGCCTCACTCACTCACCCCATCTCTCCCTCCCCTCCTCTGTCTCTCTCTCTTCTTCCCTCCCTCCCTCTCTCCCTCTCTCCCTCCTCCGCCACACACCCCCTCAGTAAACACCCCCCGAGGGCAGAACAAAGAAAAGGAGCTCCTCTCCTCCTTCTTAATCACAATTCAGCCCTTTCACTGCCGCCAGGCCGCTCTCCCTGGCTTTCAGCATCCCAAAGCCGGAGATGAAAAGAGGGAGAGAGAGAGAGCTAGAGTGAAAGGAAAGAGTGAGGGAGAGAGTGACAGAGAGAGAGAGAAAGAGAAACACAGAGAGAGAGAAAGAAAATGGAATGGAGAAGGAGAGAGTGTGAGTGTGTGAGGGAGCGAAGAGTGGGAGAAATTGATTATGTTGAGGAAAGAAACACAGATCGGGACATGAGTGAGTGGCCAATAGATTGATAGACAGAAAGAGAGAGAGAGAGAGAGAGAGAGAGAGAGAGAGAGAGACATAACTTTAGCTTTGCCAGGCTACTTCTGGTTACACACCTCCCTAAGCATAAACTACTGGCCCCGAACAGAGGAGCAAGCCCTGTCCTAATGGACAGATAGTGTTACTGGATGCCATTCCTGAGCGACAAGCAGCTGAGTAAGAGTGGGTGTGTGTTTGTATGCATGTATGCAATTATATGTGGGTTTGGTGCGACGGCTGCTTGAATAGCTGGAGAATCTGAGAGAAAGAGAGAGGGAGGACAAATTGAGAGAGGCAGCAAGAGCGGGCGAGTGTGAGAGAGAAGGAGAGACAGAGAGAGAGATAGAGAGAGAGAGAGAGAGATAGAGAAAGAGAGAGAGAGAGAGATGAGCAACAGATTGTTTGATGGACTGAAAAGAAATATCACAAGTGCCTGAGAGTGCTTCGATTCCATTCTGAGAGCCATGGAATAGTTGGTGGCAGGTGTAACTGCTTGTTTGCGCCCATGTCTGCTCCCCGGCCCCCATAGCTTTTGGCTGCATAAGGAACTCAGAAGTGTGCATCACCGCAATGATACCTCATATTCGTCAGTGTTTTATAGATCACATAAACGATGTGGTCAGCAGCGCAGGAATACTTAAGTGGACACTCTCTCACACAGAGTTTCAGTCACAGGGTGTTTTTTTTTCTTCCGAGGTTGTTCATGTGTCACTTTTGGTCAGTGCGTTCAGTGTGAAAACATGACAATAGCAGATCGTCAGGGGCGGAAAGCCTGCGCCTTTGTCTTGGCTGACGAGACATACCTCATTGTGTGGCGATTCCCCTCTCCTTTCTCCTACACTTCAATAGGTCAGGGATCTCAAATGCAAATCTAGAAAGTCAGGCTAAGGGAGAGAGAAGAAAAGAGGGAACAGAGAAAAGAGAGAGAGAGAGAGAGAGAGAGAGAGAGAGAGAGAGAAAGGAGGGATGCCGTAGTTTTTCAAATGTGCCATGTGATATGAATGCCAATTTTTTTTGTCCCCCCCACCCCTCAACCACTCCCTACCCACCACACACACACACCCAGAACTTTTTTTTTTGTCAAGAAAAGAAGATTATCCATACACCTTCATTCAACCCCTCCCTTCTCAGCTAGCCCAAGCTGTGTAGGATTTAGGCCGATTTACTTCAGCAAACACCTATGGACATTGGGAGGGGACCAGCTTTGCTTGGGAAGAGGGGGCCCTTTGTTTGGTGGGGTGCAGCAGGGCCTAATGCTCCACAAGACGGACGCATTATTACATTAAGCTGTGTGCTGGTGGCCCGGGGAGCCTGGTTAAAGCTGCACAATCTGCTATCTGTGAGAGGAATAGAGTTGTCTCGGCTATATCGCACTCTTAACATATGAGCCTGAGTGTTGTAAACCTACACGTCAGAGCAGGATCTGGCCAGTTGGTGGTGGTCAGAGTCGTTCCACTCGAGCCAACGTGCAAGCAAACACATGCGGGTCAAAAAGTGTAAAACTGTGGATTTTTACTGAAAGGGGAACATTTTTTTTATTTGTTTGTTTAATTTGTTTATTTTCTGGTGTGGTGTGTATGTCGGGTTTGTGCCTGTTGAGAAGCTGCTGGTGAGCTGTCGGCCTGATGAAACCACCCCGTCGACTTTGGCGGATGGGAAAGCATCAGGCCACAGGGGGAATGCCATGTTTTTATTTGGAGTTAAGCTACATGAATCCCATCCCCCATATCTCCCGCCCTCCCTCCCTCTCTCTCTCCCCCTCTCTCTCCCTTCCCTCAATTCCCCCTCCTGACCCCCCGACCCTGTTCAACACTAGTGCTGTGAGCTTTATCCTGTCCGTCCCCCCAACATCTGTCATTGCGGAGAGCAACTGGGGGAATGCCACCCGGGGCTGCGTTAGTCCTGTGTCACTTGTGACTAACTGGGCATTTCACCATAGTAACTCTCCCTCCACCCCCCAACCACACTCACTCACATCATCACAGCAGAACAACTAGTGTAGTGGATGCAGATGTCAGACTAGTGTATGTGTGGAGACACACACACACACACACACACACACACACACACACACACACACACACACACACACACACACACATTCTACTAGTCCAAATATGAGAGGCTCAGCCACTAGTACAGTAACTCTGCAGTAACATACAGCCTGTACGTGTTTATCTGTCTCTTTGTGTGACCCCCTTCTCTATGTGTGTGTGTGTGTGTGTGTGTGTGTGTGTGTGTGTCTGTGTCAAGGTGACTGACATGGCTCACAGTACATTTCTGTGTCTCTCTGGCTGTCTATCTGTCTCGTGCTCTCACTGTCTAAGCATGCGCACATTTTCTTCATGAGCGAGCTTGGAGTAGCGGCGTGACATTTTGTGGCGCCGCATCGCCGTTAGCCTAAACAGCGAGGATTTACCAAGGTCAATAATGAGGTATGTCACTGGAGGCTGCAGAAACAACAGTGCCAGTGATAATGAATAGGACTAAGGTTCAGCTCTGCCATCAGGACTCTGGAGTGGAGGGGGAGGGGGGCGATCAGAGCACAGCATTGCAGAGCAGGGGAATGCCTTGCTAAGGGAGACGATCATTTTTGGAAAGGCACGCCGCTTTTGGATTGGTTGAGGAACACGAAGCGCAGCACACAGGTTGTGAGGTTCTTGTGGTGTGCACATTTGCCATCGCTGGACCGGGGTTTGTTCTGTGTGTGTGTGTGTGTGTGTGTGTGTGTGTGAGAGAGAGAGAGTGAGAGAGAAAGAGAGAGAGAGAGAGTTTATGTGTGAGGCATTTGTCATTTTTTCCCTAATTTCTTGGCTGAAATCAACAGCACAGCTTTGAGCGAAGCAACTATTTTCACCAGCACACATGTACCCACACGGACACACTCATGCACACACACACACACACACACACACACACACACACACACACACACACACACACACACACACACACACACACACACACACACACACACACACACACACACACACACACACACACACACACACACACACACACACACACACTCACCACTCACTCACTCATCCACATGGATAGGCCAGTTTGATTAGTGCATCACCTCCGGCAAGGTCATAGACACATGGAACAATCAATAACGGATCGGTGGATTAAGGTGTCATGACATCTGTGGGTCCAGACCTCCTGCGTATGGGTGACTGCATCCTAAAGCCGGCCCTGTTGACAACACTCCTGTCAGATGCCCTGTTCTTGTCCCTTCCCCTGGCCACAACCCCCAACCCCCGAGTCTGTTTCTGAATCCCCCACCTCTGACATTGGTCACCTGGAACACAGTATAAGGGGAAGCCTTCACTTTGTCCCTTTGCCTTGATGTGAGGGCAGATAAAGACCTGATAGGGCCAAGTTAAGGTAATTGGAGCCAGATTGCATGCACCGATTAGGCAGAGTGCAAGGACTCCTCTCTTATATCAGGCGACAGCTCCAGAGGTATGGAGCTATTGGACTAGATGGATTTCTGTAGCGAACACTCATGCTCCGTGGCGGAGGTGGAGGAGGAGGTGGAGGTGGAGGAGGAGAGGCTGGCTCAGGCTGTAATTGTATTTGGCATATTATTGAAACATTCACTTAACCTGAAACCTGTTTAAGAGCAGAAGTGAATTAGAAAGGACTGGTACTTAAAGTCAAGTAGGGAACAAAAAAAGGACAGAGTTGTGAGTAGAGCCAAGAGAGGCTCGGAGGAGAGGAGGCAAAGAATGGCTTCTATGTGTCAGAGAGGTGGCAGTGTGTGGTGCCCACCCTGCATCGGTGAAGCAGGAAACATGAGACCATTTACGAGCTGATATTGTCACAAGCAATTGCCGCACAAAAAACTCAGGTAGTGAATATGTCAGAGTGTTAGTCACTGCCACAGAATTCCTTACTGTCTACCCCTCCTTTTTTGTGTCATTTTTTCGTCGAGACAAGACCGTCCTGGTCAGCTAGTCACGGCCTGGAATGCTATCCTGCGAGCATGTTTTGGTACAAGAGCATTCTTTACTCACAGGAACGCACGCACGGTCCACACTCCCTCACATTTTTTTTCTTCTGCTACCTCATTTGAAAAAATAAAAACAACCAAAAAAAAAAAGCCAGCCCTCCCGAGGAGGCGACTGTAGGGTTCCAGCCGGAGGATCACAGAGTCGGCCTCTCTGGTCGCAGGTCCCAGCAATTAAAGTAATGAGGAGGCTTTTTCGCTCACTGCTCCGCGGAAGCCAGGCCCGAGTGCAGTGCTGACTCGCCGACTTCCGACTCCGATAACTCCCGGGCCCACGGCCCCCGGCAGGCAAGGCATGCCTGGCTCCTTATCAGGGAGGATGTCCTGTTCTCTTTACATTCCTAGGCTAAATGATCCTCTTCCTCCGAGCGAAAGAGACCCCTCTGCACTCAAGAGCGAGCACACTGGAGCTGAGGCTCCCCTTTAAAGTTAGCCCACACAGAAACAGAAAAACGCACCACACTTCCTTAACCTCTTTTTATGCTTTTTTTTTTGCAATTTTTTCTTTTTTTTGGAGAGGGGCCTTTCTGAATGCTAGTGTTGCTGCTGAGCTGATGTTAGACCTGGGGCTCACTGAAACTTCTGTTGATGTGTCTCTCGCTGATGCTGCAGAGGCGGTCCTGACCTATATGGAAGACACTGTTGTTTGCTAGTGGGGGTGTCTCTGACTCAAATACAACAAATGTCTTTCCATATATGTGTCTTAAGAACATAGTTAACGAAACACTTTATGAGTAAATATGAGGATCCGATCACAAAACATAAAACAGTAGAATGTATGTGAGCTTGTCTCGTTTTAACAGGCCATTGGTCTAACTGTGGTCGTGGGTACAGCTATGGCAACTGTCACCCTCCTCTACCACTTGCAGTCAAGTGGAAGGTGTTCGCCCACAGGCAGGAAAAGGAAATCTGGAGGACCATGTGTGCCACCCTTCCAGATGGCACGCTGTCTCAGGCCCTACCTCTCAGGCGGGCAAATCACAGGTCTTAATGCTATCGCTTTTCAACTTTTACAATGGGGCCAGGCTCGTAATTACCAGTGGCGGCTCATTTGCGAGGGCCCACCATAAAGAAGTGTTCCTTAGCAATTAAAGCTAATGAAATATTCATGTGTGGCACTGGCCCCTCCATCCAGGCAAAATGAGTAAGCCACACTTAATGTGCTTCTCTCCCTCCCTCCCTCCCTCCGACCAAGAAAGAACTTCATTTTTATTGTGGGAGCTGCTTGGTATGCTGTTCTTAGTGCTCTCTAGCAATAAGCAATAACTCTAGTAGGTACATACGATCATATTTAAGTAATAATATGTCTTTCATAAATTCTGAAGTGTGTGTTATCTCTTTCACTGTCTGTGTGTGTATGTGTGTGTGTGTGTGTGTGTGTGTGTGTGTGTGTGTGTGTGTGTGTGTGTGTGTGTGTGTGTGTGTGTGCGCACGTGCTCATGCATATCCTGTTTTTTTATATCAGAACTTACCTGATAAATAACAATATTCTGAGAAAATTTTGAAGAGTAGCAAGAAATAGATTGTGGAAGATGATGACTTCTTTGAAAGGTGACCTTTGAGGTACTACTTTTATCAATGGTTCAAGATACTGTGTTGTTGATGCTACAGATTGATGCTGGTCATTGACTAGTCATATTTTTCAGTGTGACACATAATATTGCCGATCTGCACTGTGTGTTGTTACGTCACCACTGCCCTAAAGGCGAGGAACGGGAAGGGGACATGCTTTTCTAAATGCCTCTTTATCTGTTGTTGTCTTTATGTCTCTGTCTACAAGCTCAGCTATGAGAGCAAGCAGCTGTTCCACTGCAAGGCTGAAACTCCCCCACTACCTCCGCCTCCGCCTCTGCCTCCGTCTCCTCCTCCTCCTCCAAACACACACACACACACACACACACACACACACAGACTGAGTTTGCGCATGTGATGTGCTGGAACTGATGGGGAGAGGGATGTCGGCAAGTTGTATTGAGCCTAAGTGGCGTAGCGGTGAAGTTTTGTTAAGCCGCGGACAAAGAGCCGGAGAGACATGGGATGACATTGTTTGTGTGAATATAAACATTACGTTTAAAGTGTAATGAGTGTGGTTCTGCCCTGCTCAAATCCCCAAAAAGATAGATAGTACCGCACTGACATCCAAAGATATCTAGCCCACAAAAAAGAGCACACAGAATAGTATTTCTATCACTTGTAATTGTCACTTCACTTAATACACAAACTTCACTAGGTACCTTGGTAAAAAAAATCATCATTTATTATACTCTATTATAAAATTTTCCCTGGACCTTGAGCCATCAACCTACTGACAGCCGACATAACCAGTGGAGCGGCTCATAAAGTGACTTGTCACTTTGTAGGTTTGCACTGTGGCGGAGTCCCACTTGCATTTCAATGAGGTTGCTCTCCTTGCGGCTGGCTTTCCCACGCATGGAGGCCTATCAGTGAAGCACCTTTCGCTGGGCTTTTGTGAGAAGTCTCGTGCATCCTCCCCTCTCCGGCCCGGCCGTGTTTGCAGTTGGATTAGGGGGGCAGAGGGGTGTGTGTGTGTGTGTGTGTGTGTGTGTGTGTGTGTGTGTAGGGGAAGAGGAGGTGTGTTAGAGGGCTCAGGGCAGCTGAGCGAGAGGTAGCCATGGGAAGGGCCCCCCAATGGCGTGGAATGCCGGTGAGGTCAGAAAAAGGAGGTGGAGGGGGTGGAGGTGGTGGTGGTGGTGGCTGAGGGGGAGAGTTTGGGCAGCCTAAAGGAGCTCTCCGGGGATGGAGCAGGTGCTTTTGTGCGGCCCGTCAAGCATCAAAGACGTGACAGAGCTGAAAAGGTTAGCGCCGCCGTGCCAAAGCGCCCCCCCAACTCCCCCCTCTCATTTCCCTCCCTCTCTCTCCTCTCCACACAGACACCTCCCCTTCACCCCCAAACTCTCTCTCCCCTTTAGGCTGCTCTGGGCCTCTGAGTGGGTGCAGGAGTGACTGGCCGTCACGGGCTTCCCATGCCCCCCCTACCATTCAGAGGTCACTCTGTGCACCTTTCATGGGCCCTGGCCTTGTTTTCAGACTCCTGCTTTCTCCGCTTCACCTCCCCGACGCTCCCAGGCCACTCAGCACCCCCCAACCCCAACCCACCCCAACCCACCCCAACCCAAAAACCAACCAACCCCCAGCCCTAAATGCACAGTGCCAGTGCATCATTTATCCCGCCACTTGTTGGTTTCGCAGTTGAAAGGTGCAGTTCACCTGTGTAATATCAATGTGATTTCATGACTGATGAGACCCAAAGACAGTGATACACCTTGTGCATATAAGTGTGTCTTCAGTCTAGTTCATGACGATGCATTCAAACACGTGTTGGATAAGTATTCATAGAAGTTGTAGAGGTGGAAATAATGGCTGTTACTTTATGGATGGCACCATATTGTAACCTCATTTTCTATTGTAGTGGCTACTGAACAAGTCAATAAACCCAGGAAGCTGTATGACCAAAAAAAAAAAAAAAACCTCTAGCAGTCTAGCAACAAATTGTGCTTTTTCTTTTCACTGTCCTTTCTGTTTTCCTGTCTTCTTTTTCCCTCTCGCTCTGGTCCTGGATGGGCAACAGAGGAGGAGGGAGCGTGGGGCTTAGTTGTTGCAGGTTGCGTCATGGGACCTGCGGTGTCCCCTTTTGTGCAGCACGTCAAATGTGGTTAACATGCGGCCATTTATCCCTGAAGCCCCCTGGGTGTACAATGGCCTGTGTGTGTGTGTGTGTGTGTGTGTGTGTGTGTGTGTGTGTGTGTGTGTGTGTGTGTGTGTGTGTGTGTGTGTGTGTGAGCATGTGTCTGTGTGTGTGTGCAGAGAGAGGTGGGGGTGGTAGAGCGGTGAGCTTAGTGTCAGAGTGCTTCCATTCTCTCTCTCTCTCTCTCTCTCTCTCTCTACCTCTCTCTCTCTGTCTATCTTTCTCTCCCCATGCCCCCCCCACCCATCGTTTCTCCTCTTGGCTGCACACAACCCCTCCGTCATTGTTTCATTTTTTTTTCAGTTCTCCCCCCTGAGGTGCTGTGTTGAGTGAGTGGGTCAGGCGGCATCTGACAAGGTGCTTCAGAATGTCGTGTGCGCCCGTGAGATAGATTGTTCTTTGCAAACGTAGTGTCACGAAACAGGCCATCTATTGGCTGATTAAAAAAAGGAGTACTCATACTGTGTATATATATATATATAAATAAAAGTATATATGTGTGTGTGTGTGTGTGTGTGTGTGTCCATGTCCAAGTGTCAGCCACACTATATCATCACACAATCTAGTGTTTTCTTGCTGCTTAAGTGAAAGGGTGGTGTAGATATCAGATCTCTGTCAGAGAGAGTGGTCAGAGGGTGCACTAGCTAGAGCTTGTGGCTGCAGAGACAAAGGAGATTTCAGCATACTCAAACGTCTAAAGGACTCCTTCCTCTTTTGTCTACAACATTGCAAAGGAGAGAGTTTTTGTGTCACAAGTACAAACTCTTAATAACAAAAATAAAAGCATGTAGGGGGAAAAAAAGCGCAAGTCCCAAGTCATTGTGAATATACTTGTCACTTTGTGTTGAGCTTGCTAGAAATAATGGCCCCTTTCATAGAACACCTGCCAATAGGCTAAGCATGCATGCATTTCACAGGTAACAAGATTATCTGGGATAGTGATTGATTCTTTTACCAATAGATTACTTTGAAGGAGTTTGAAAAGGGGCTGCACCTTGAAAATGAATTTAACGCACACAGAACAATACAAATAGAATCTGTTGTGGTGACATACTTAAATGTCTATTTCTGATTCTGGTCTTTCTTTATGCAAGTTTTGTAAATGTAGCTGGGTTAGAAGCAACAGGTGTAGACGAGTGTTAAAGCTTCATTAGGCATGGGTGCTTTTGCATTCATACTCCATCAAATGGAATTTTTATTAATTTTTATTTTTAAATTGGGGCTTCGGGTGCTTAGACAGTTATGCATGAGAAGCAATCAGAGACATGCTGTTTTTATAAAAATATTTAGTTATTTGGATTGTCTGAATTGCCAAGCAATAAAACTTTGTGTACTACAAGCTGTCGCAGTACGTCTTTCTCATTCTTCTTGAAAAAGAGAAGGCCATTTTGACGAGTCGCATGGATGCAGAGTATGGCGAGAGGCGTTAATGTGTTGTGCACTGGCCAACAATCCCTCATTTTAACTTATTCATGGAGAAATAGTTTATATTAACCGAGCCAACAAAAGCTGCATTCTAAAAAAGTTCCAGGAACCTCCCTACCAAGCATGAATGTTATCTAAACATATGTTTGTTAGCATTCTTCCCTTTTCAATTGTTGTTTTGTGCATTTGTGTTTTTTATTCCTCTCTCTCCCCTGAAATGACGGCCCGGAACGCTGTCAACACCATATCTGCGCCATATAAACATTGTCCGTTTGCCAAGTCCAAAATCTTATTTCCCATGACTTCAGGGCCATACTATTTCATTGGAGATTCAAGACTCAACTACTAACAAAACTAACATAAAACAATCTATACTGCACAGAATGGGCAATATCCTGGCACCTAACAGTTCCATATATTATCCATATATTATTCCATATATTATCAAACAACATAAATAATATAAGGATAAGGGCGCTTATCATTTTCCAGTTCTGGTGAGGCCCTGTTATTGTTGAATTATACATCGAGGGGCTCTGATTTAGGATGTGTGTTTTGTACTGCTTTTTTCACCCTGGAGTCTTTCTCAGAGTTGTTGAATGTAAAGTTTTAATGTGCAGTAGAAATGTTTTATTTACAGAGAAAGAGAAGGGAGGAAGAGAGAGAGGAGGGAGAAAGGGAGAGAGAGAGATAGAAGAGAGAGGGGCACTGCAGTTGCATGTGAGCATGTGTGTGTTTTAAGAGTGCAATCTAGCTTACACTCTCCATTCCTTGTAATTAGTGAAAGGCTTGGCACCCTCCCTTTTTCAGAGGTTATGTGATAACTACACCTCGCCGCGAGGAATGAAAAAAGGTCTGCTTACATACTCCCCCGAAAAACGTTGGTGGAGGGGGGCGGTTGGTTTGGTCAGACGTGGGCCTGTCCAAAAAAGAGAGAAACCTAAAATAAGCGCACACTGAACATGAGCCAGCATCGCATGTGGTAAACCTCCTGCTCTCTCCAGCCGAATGGAGGCAACGCTCGTCCTTAGCGCCAGCTCACTTTCTGACCCACTCTCACTATTGTTTTCTTGCTTTTCTTTTGACTCTTTGTCCCTCCTGTTAGTTGAGGACGCGCTTTTTCTCAGTCAAGTAACCCCATTTTCTCATCACACACGGCTGACCTTACCAGACTTGCAGAGTTGTCTGTCGACAGTCGGGGGAGGGAGAGGGAGAGGGTGTGTGTGTGGGGGGGGGGGGAGAGTAGAAGAGAGGGAAACTGAAAAGATGCGGAGAGAGAGAGGGGGCGAGAGTGAGGCTTGCATAGCGGAGTACCGACGCTGAACCGTTTCACCTGAAAAGAATGGCTCGGCCAGACTCCCTCGCTCCGAACCCACGTACTAATGAAGCAGCGCCAGCTCCTGCCGTGGGAAAAGAGGCACAGCGGCAGAAATAGGTGACCCACTAGGCTCGGGTGGGTGCGGGGGCCATGCCTCCTGTCTGCACGTCTGGGGCCGGGGGAATAAATGAGGCCTGAGCACGGTTTGGTGATGTGTTGGTTTAGACGAGGGGAGGCAGAAGAGAGGGAGATCACACTCTATCTCTAACTAATCACTGACTTGAGGCTCGTGAAAGTACTACTAACTAACCTGATCCTAAAGGCATCAATACACACACATACATAAAGGCATACACACAAGATATATAAGAGAGGGATACACAAACACACACACACACACACACACACACACACACACACACACACACACACACACACAGATTGTGTCTGTGTATTTGTATCGCTCTATTACATATCTTGCATGACATCTGTTCTGTCTTATTGTCATGCAATGTTTATATACCAGCAACGGAAGAGACAATACAAATGTAAGTAAATATGACAACAAAAATCCCTGTGAATCAATAGGCTCGTGTGGCAATAGTGCACATCAGCCCAACTCACCACTTGTCTGGCTCCAAATCTGGGTTAAATGCAAATTGATCCTTGTAACGTTAATACCAGACAGTAATTAACATGTTACTTATGTTTACGTGCACCAGACCAGAAGGTAATTCATTAAGACCTGGTTATGTCTACAGTCACCATTCAAATCAGTTGAAGGAAAACTAATTATTTTTACCCCCCCCCCAACACCCCCCCCACACACACACACACACACGGTCCCAAGTATGACATCGCAGACTCTCCGGAAATTAGTTTCTGTACGATGCCTCTCTCCTCTTAGGCTTTCCTGTATGTGAGACAGAAGCTTAAATGAAAAAAAAAAGAAACACAAAAAAAAACACACATACATGCAAAAATATCACGTGAAAATAAATGAAGAAGTGTGAGTGCTGAGGTGTTAGTGAGCAGCAAACGAACCACAAACAACTACGTGGACAAACATTTCACCTTTTTTCCCAAACATCATTAGGGCTATGTGTTTAACATGTGTACTTTTTTATACATGTATTTATAAGAGATAACATTTACAAGAGATGGTAAGCTTTTTATAGCTTCTCAGCCATTAAAACCAAATCCAAATGTCTAACGCACATCTTCTCTTTTCTTCTCTTCTGGGTGCTGATGACCTGACGTGTGATGGTGGAAATAGGTAAGAGACATGCTTTATCTAATATGACATGCTCGTGCAACAGAGAACTGGCCTCTTTAGGGATGTTAAAATAGGCTGGGCTGACTATTAGTCACAGTTTTTTTGTGTGGTTTGTGCCATACTTCTCACCTCTGTGTTCAATTTAACTCTTAACTGAGAGACCAGTTGATTTTCAGTGTATCTGATGATCATCCCTTTTGTCATTTTATCTCTGTCATCATAGTGATTTTGTCCAATCTGACAAATAGTCATAAACAATCACTGGATAGGACTGTCTACAGGTAAATGAAGCAAATGGAAATATTACATGCATGAAGGACAAAAAACATAGTCCTTCTCCTTTTGACATGGCCCCATTTTATTGTTTTTCTTTCAAGTCAAAGAAAATCTAGATTAATTAGAAATGATCAATACCTCATGCAGATTTAGGTCACATACAAACAAGAATACCTGTGTTTATGCTTTCCCATTTCTCAAAATGTGCTGTATCCCTCTTGTTGTCCTTGCTCCTTAACAGTAGCTTTCATATGCAAGCTTTGCTTCCAGGCACTGTGGCTTGGGTGGGTGAGCCTCTAGGGTTCAGATTTTTTCTTCTTTCGTTCATTTCTCTTTGAAAACACTTACATCTCTCTCCAGCAAACGCACTGGGGTGGCTATAGATGGCACACAGACCAAAAAGACCTACCAGAATGCCATCCAAAGGAGAAAGCTTAGGGAGCTTGATACTGATTTATAACCCATAATCAAGCACCACACCATTACCATTTAACCATAATCTACTAATGATGATGACGATGGTGATCATGGTAAATAGAAGTATATGTAGAGAGAGGCTCATTTAGTCTCCACAGAATAAGATTAGCGGCCAGCGGTGGCGATGGCAAGTGTAAACATAGGCATTTTGAGTGTGCTATTTCAGCGCACTTGTGTGTCACTTTAATTCTCAGAGGTCTGTGGCAGTTAAACACCTATGCCACAGGAGCTGACAGCATGCACTATGTTCAAACAGTGTGATGAGCTTAGAGAGAAAGAGATGGGGAGTAAAGGCACTGAAAACTCACAGCTACTCTGTAAACACACCTACTGAGTTTTGTTTGCTGTAATTTGTTCTATTCAGCTCATCTCTAGGGAGTACGATAGAATGGAGCATGAAGGGTTTTTCTCAAATGTGGCAGCTTATAACTCCGAGAGAATTGGTGTGGAACTGAACTCGTCCATGTGACACTGTTAGATCGTGCTGAAGTACAGTCAGTTACAGCTGCTGATCATTGTTTTAGTGTGAGGGGGTGAAGAGTGAAACCTGAGAAGAGTTGTCCTCAGGAATGTAGCACGTTAAGAACCCCTGCTGACGTGAAATCAAGCCTCACACGAGTGCTGTGTGTGTGTCTGTCCGTGTGTGTGTCTGTGTGTATGTGTGTGTGTGTGTGTGTGTGTGTGTGTGTGTGTGTGTGTGTGTGTGTGTGTGTGTGTGTGTGTTTGTGTTTGTCTATCTGTGTGTCTGTCTGATTGTCTGCCATCGCTGTGCTTGCCTATCTGGCTGGGTGAAATGTAATATGGCACATTAACACCAATTACACAACATCATGTTTTTTCACCCACATTTGGAGAAGAGGTCATGTGTGCGTGTGTGCATGTGTTCTCTTTCTCAGACACTAGCACACCCAGGTACCATAGAACAGGAGACCCTACAGGCTTTACAGGAGGTCAGGCAGGCAGTGGTTGTTATTGAGCGGCAGCGGCTAATTCAAGCCCATTCTCTCAACAATGAAGTGAGAAGTCCTACCAGAAGAAGGTGCAGCAGGCAGAAGGGTGTGCTATGGGGCCACCAACACCCCCCCTACACACACACACACACACACACACAGGAGACAGCCCCCCCCCCACACACACACACACACAGGAGACAGGAGACAGACCTCCTTGCGCTCACTTCAAGTCTGAAGTGCACCTTGAGTGGGGATGGGGAAGACGGAGTCGGGCTTCGAGAGGATTTAGCAACGTCGCGGTGGCGTGCGGCCCAGCTTCATTGGAAAGGGGGTGGTGGGTAAGGAGTAAGGAGTAGAGTGGGTGGGTGGCTGGGTGGCTGGTTTCCATTTTCAAAGTGTTTATCCCACCCCCTCCTCTCCCCCAACCTTAGCAGTTAGACCATGGGGGTGAGCGGTGCATCTTTGAAAGGCAGCAGTGGAGTGGGGAATGCTCTGTGTAATCTGCTCGTAATAGAACGATTTATTATCTTATTTACTCCTGCTCCTCACACCTTCTCCCCCCACCTCACCTCCTCCGCCTCCCTCCCCTCCCTTCCCCATACACGCCTCTTCTTCTTCTCTGTGTTCTGTTCTTCTTCTTCTTCTCCTCGTCCCCTCCTGTCTCTCTCTCCCTCTCTCTCCTCTCCCTCCTCAAATAGCTATGTGACCCCTTGGTAACATTGGCAACAAGTTCCCCAGGGGGACGACGATGGGTGAGGGGGTTGAAACGGTGGTGAAATTCACCCCCCACCCCCACCCCCAGCCGAGCCGACACTGGGCTGGCTAAAGGAGGGATGATGCCCGCATGGCTCAAGAATGGGTGGACAGGGTGGACTTCCATTTCAGTCACACCTCAGTGCCATCGCCTGCCACCTCCCACTACGTCCACCTAGACACACGCACACACACACACACACACACACACACACACACACACACACACACACACACACACACTCACTTACACACATTATACACAGACATACATTATACACAGAAGACACTTAGACTTTCAGAAGAACACACCAAACACACAAACACACATACATTCACCGACAAACATACATACGCATACACAGTCGTTGACAAACACACACACACACACACACACACACACACACACACACACACACACACAGCATCTGCTTTTAATCAACCGAGAACTTCCTTGTGCTTTAAAACCATCCTTCCCTTACACCATCTCCATCCCTCTAGCACATTTCTCTTTTTGTTGGGGGGCTGTGTGTGTGTGTATGTGTTGGGGGGGTGTAGGGTCGACCACAGCTGTAAAAACACCTGAGTCCCCCCTCCACCACCACCACCTCCTTCCTACCACCACCTCTCACCCACCCCTGCCGAGGTGCAGACCAGAGATTAGGGTCAGAGAAGAAGGAGGAGGTGAAGGAGGAGGAGGGGAGAAGGGGATGAGGGAGCGTGGAGAAACAGAACCACATGGCCAACCTGATAGTGTCGCAAAGACACTGGGGTGGTGACCTGCGGTGACTCGAGAGGTCGTTATCCTCACCTCTCGCTGATAAAACAAGGGGCTCACAGCATTGCGACAGGCTATCGGCAGAGACGAGGAGTCAGTTCAGTCGCAGGGCCTGTATCAGTCATTTGGGGGGGGGGCTTGTCGGCTGGCCATCCCAAAACGCTGTGGTAACTGTTGGTCTTCTGAGAACTGTAATCTCTCCTCGGCCCACCCCTCCCTGGTCTTCTCTCTTTTCATGAAAGCTGGCCAGTGAAAAGGGGGGCAGAACAAGGCATTCATTACAGTTAATTACAGTTAATTGCAGTATTCCTGCAAACAGCATATTACACTACATGATCTTCACAGAAAAACTCAGCACAGCTCAGAAAGAAACTTGGAGAATTCTAAGGAAAACAGCGCGTCACATTGAGTTAAACTGAACAACACGAGAAAGGCCAGTCTTTCGGAGGGGTGGATGAACAATGGTACAGCTCCCTGCTTTTTTTTTCAAGCTGACGCAAAAAGGCAGTTCACGACCTCGCCTCTTTCTGCTGAGATTGAATGTAACAGAATTGCTGTTAGCATTAGCTTCCCTCGGGAGGCGGCATTATGGGCCACCACATTGTTAGCTAGCCTCCTGCCAACTGTGCGGGGAACAAAAGGCCGAGCGTTTATTACCAGACCCTGCTGTGTTAAAGGAAGCCCAGGCCAGCCCCCTTTTTACTGAAGGGATGGTCTTATCCTGGTCGTAGCCATTGTGTACTTGTAAAGTGTCCATTCACCTGGTACAGGCCAGAGAGGTTTTACAGATGCCACAAACTACTCATGATGATGCAATTAGAAACTTGTAACTTTCAGAAACTACCCCTTAAGGCGCAAAGATACGTTTTTTAATGTAGGTCACGTAATGTTTTTTTTTGACAAAATAATAAAAAAAATATATAAAATACCAGTGCTTGTTTATCAATTGCTGCCCACAGAACTCTGATGACAGAGACAAAGTCTAGATCGACGGCTTGACATTTTTCTCTGTACAAAAGTAGTTGATGTTTACAAAAACTACTTTTATCTTTAATCGTGTCCTGTGTGTAGTATGCAGTCCTGCTTGTACACACACACACACACACACACACACACACACACACACACACACACACACACACACACACACACTACAGCAATACAGTAGAATTGATGGCCCTACCTAATCTAATACCCAGAGTCCATGAGCAATTGTTTCATAAGTCTTTTTTGTTTGAAAAGTGACATTTTATGATGGAGAGGTGGACACAGCGAGTCCTCATAATCTGTGTGACTGCTCAGAGGGGAAAAGGAGGGGGAAAAGTAATTTATAAAATCTGGAGACAAAATGGCATTGCAGAGCCAAGAGGTGAGCAAGCTTAGTCACCCCTGTCCATCCCTGGACTGCGCGAACAAATTTCTGGAGCTCGCCCTTGAAATGAGCTCCACCTGGATGTTGTGGGCCAACTTCCAACTACAATAAGGAAATAAAATACTAGTGTGAAAAACTAGCAGGAATGGGTCTGTTCTCCCACGGGGCTTGTTGCACTCGAGAACACACTTCACTGACAGAGGAGAGAAGCAGAGAGAAAGATACACAAGCACGCACGCACACACACACACACACACACACACACACACACACACACACACACACACACACACAGAGCGAGAAATAAAAGCTCACGTCGGCTTTTAAAAAGGGAAGTTGAGGAATACGCAACGAACATGAGCTGTTACCTAACACACCTGCACACACTGGAGTTTTTTTAAATAATTTTATTTTCTCCCCGTACTCCCAGCGGAGTTTTTTTTTTTTCATTTTGTTTTAAGCACCTTAATGACAGGCCAGCGCCCTGTGAAATCTTTTTCAGCATGTGGTGGAAGTGAGTCAGGAGTGGGGTCATACAGAGAAAAAGTGTCAATTTTAGTTTCACTTTGAGTCCCTCATGCTGAGTAAATAAGGGCATTTCTGGTAACAAAACCCAAGTCTATACTGCCTCACTGCTGTGCTTATTTTACCTAGGCAAAGAGAAATATATCGAGCCTTCCTGTGGTAAGGCTGTGGAGGCTTTCCTTATGAGCCGCTATGTGGCTTCAGCAAGACACAGAAATGCTTAAGCGGGCAGCACAATGGCATCCACATCACCACTATACTGAACCCATTGTGCTCTCTGTCCAGTCCCCCGGCACCCAGAGTCAACACCCATTCTCTCTCTCTCGCTCGGTTTTACTCTGTCGTCTACTATTCTGCCCACCATTTCTCTCTTTCTCTCTATCTCCCACTCTCTCTCTCTCTCTTTCTATCTCTCCCCCGTGTCTCATACAAACACACACACACACACACACACACACACACACACACACACACACACACACACACACACACACACACACAAATACACCCCACACATAATTTGAGTTCAAGGGCTCATTGTCTAGGGACGGACGAATCACCACCCCACTTAGCCCATTTTTTTTAAAGGTGCCAAGGGCCTCACGATTGGATGGGACCTCAAAGGCCTCAGAAGGGAGGGGAGACAGTTTGTCAACATTTCTAAGAAGCTTCGGTGGCCTGGGGAATAAGACGCTTTATTACATGAATCTGCTGGCTCAGTCCTCAAACCTCAAAATTCACTGGAATGCAACTGTACTGTGCAATTAGACGCTGGATGATTCAGATACTGTTTCACGGAGATGATATTTTGGAATGTCTTTGCTCCGACAAAAAAAAAAATGAGCCAAGCTATTCATGCTGAACTCGTTTATTACTCTCGTAATCGTCCTCTTAACTACTCGGCAACGCATTTCTTCTCCAGTGGGTGTGTGCTCGTTGTCTTAAACTTTATTGTGGGCACATACCTAAGAGAGGTGACATGATTTACAGTCCTCATGGAGATTACACATGCGGAGTCTGATTAAGGGTGGGATGGGGTGTGGGGTGTAGAGAGGGCTGTGAAGGGTGGAGTTATGAGGGGCTAAATGACTGCACTGCTCGGGAGGCATTTGTTGGTATTCTTCTCCCCCCTGCCCTACCTCCCTACGCCTGCCGCTCCACTTGACTGGAAAGTCTGGCCTCGGGGAGAGAGGGCCTGTCAGTTCCTCTTACCTCAGTCAGGCACCGGCATTGACGGTGTCGAGTGAGCGTAAGCGCGTGTGTATGTGTGTCTCTGTGTGTGTGTGTGTGTGTGCGTGTGTGTGTTAGTTTCTGCAGGGATGGGTTGTTGTGATGGGGGGTGGGTGGGGGTGGGGGGTACAAATGACCCGCTCGCTGTGTGCCTGGGGGCAGGTGGCTTTTAGGGGTCGTTTTCTCAGGTCACATGTAAGAGACACACATCTGTCACTCCAAAGGTACCACCGCAGGGACAGAGTGCGCTGACCTACGATGGCTGAATCGATTCAAATTGACAGACGGTGGTACCTTTTGTCCTGCTCGTCCCTGGCCCCTTAACACTGTTACTGTGTCAGGTCAGACAGGCTCAGAAGGCCCCTCCTAGGCCAGTGAATGTGTCCACTCCCCTTGTGTTTTTGCGTACCTTCAGAATAAAAGCTAAAAAAAACTTGAATTTGATAAATGTCAATCACTTTGGTAATTATCTTCTTATTAGGTTATCTGAGAAATCTGAAGAAAAAAAAATTGTTTAGTTAAAATCTAAACAAATTTTGGGTGTAAAATACGGAAAGGGGACATTTTATGTCAGCTTGTAAATAAGAAAGTGAGTTTTACAACGCTAGGCTGGGCACATGCTTCACTGGTCAAAGCATGGCTGCATTAGAGGGGGTTGTGTGTTTTAGCAACTCAGCCTTATCTAATACAAACATCATCAGCTCCTCGTTAGGCTTTTCACGACCACTTGACAGTGACATTTGGTCGCTGAAGTGATAAAAGTAGGGGGAGAGAATGTCAAAGGTCAACCAGCTGCTTCAGGGAAAAGTTCTGCCTGCCATGTAATTTGATAGGCATCACCCAGATAATACTTTGCTCGGGTTTTATATCCATCTGTGCTCCTTTTGTCACAACACTGTTTACACATCCAGCTTCTGCGGTAGCCAAAGATGTGTGCTGTCAGCAGCGCATGGAACTTTTACCTCAATTCGCCACCGACCTCTAATTGGAAAAAAAATGTCAGAATGTCAAATATTGACACATTCAATGGTAGGAACATTTATGGATGTATAGATGTATGACATGGAAGGTCAGGCCTTAACAGTGTTTGACCATGTCCATGAATGATCATGCCCGTCTGCATCAAAGCCCCCTGTGTCCAGTCATGTGTGCTGAACTTGGTTTGGATGATTACAGAGCATAAAGCCCTGGTGTGCCTGATAATGACTGGCCACGGTTTCACTACTGCTAACATTTCTTCGGAGCAGGAAATGTACAAAGAGCTGTAACAGCATGACAGTGGGTCACAACACGCAAGTGTGGCTATAAAAAAACACTGTTAGGTTCAGGAAGAGAGGAACCTGTTATGCTGATGTTATGCAAGAATTGAGCCTTTCGTGTGTTTCTCTCTTTTCTTGTGTGTGTGTGTGTGTGTGTGTGTGTGTGTGCATGCATGCGCGCACAATTGTGCATGTGCATGTGTCTGTGTGTGTGTGTGTGTGTGAGTGTGTGATCTTGTAGCAGGATCCTTTGTCAGTAATTAGAGTGGAGTCTCCTTATTAATCTGAAGGAGTGGTCTCGCTTGAATATTCATGAGCCTGTGTGTATTATCTATGTCATGATTCATCTCTCGGTAACTCGGCGCCCGCCTCCGCTATACCCTCCCCAGACGTACTTTTAATCCCAAATTACAACCCCTCCCCCAGACCAGCCCCCTGTCCCTCAAGACCCAGTTCCAACCAAGAACAGTGATTAGATACTTTGAGTCCTCACATGGAATATAACTCCATACATAACTCAATAGGATGTTTATAGATGAGGACTTCAAAGCACATTATGAAAACACTCATGTCCTTGCCTTCCTCTGCAACTCTGTTTGTCTAATTATCACCTAATACATTAGCAGACTGTGGTTTAGTGGCGGCTGGTATGAGTGGTTGACTTAAAAGCAGGATTCCAGATAAAACAGCTAAAAAATACCTCTTTAACTGTCTATCAAATGTGAGGTTGATATAATAACAATGTTGATATTAAAAGTCATTGTCAAAATGGTTACAAGTATGTTTTTATACCATTTTGTTCAGTATGAAAAATAGACAAAACAAACATTCACCTTACCAGGAATCGTTGAGTGAAGCAATATCGAGACAATATAAGGTAGCATTACCCAGAGGATGCATTCTGAGAAACCAATATCAAACCAGGGCCAAGCCGTAGGGAAATTGTAACACATGCAGCAAACATTTGAGATGTGGTGAGATTGAAAATGATACCCTTCAGTGAGCCACTCTGGGACCAGAGGTCAACAAACCGCACCAGCCAAGGCTGCGTATTAGCATGTGTGGGCTGGAAGCTGCTGGCTATGCCCCAGCACCTGACAACCCAGGCTCGGGTCATAGGTACCAGCAAAAAGGCTTCCCAAGAGACGCATCAAAGCTATGGATTTTTATCCATAACACCCAAAACATTTCTTTGCCCTATCAACTGCTGCTGATTATTTTGCGAAGAGTTTCCTCGATTCAACTCTAGTGAGGCAAATATCCAGTTTTCATTTGTCAGATGGGGTGAAAACACACTTCCACCTGGGTCAATGAATAATTCAGCCATTTTGGAAGTAGGCTTCGCCTCCCCTTGAGAAGCTTGTGAGCTGTTAAGGCATAAATTGCTTCATCATTGCCAAAATTTATAAGGGTGTATACATTATTCAGTTCAGCTGGAGTTTGGTCACACTCCTTTCAGGCAATACCCAGGCTTTAGAGGCAACCCAGTTTTCAGTTGCAATGACACCACTACACCATAGCACAATTTACTCAGATCACTTACTGTGGATTGCGCATAAACAGACTGAAATGTTAAGGGCATCTTTGCGCATAATGTTTGCATTTTCAAATGAACTGCATTTTTAATTGAGGTGATGTTTTGATATAAACACACACACACACACACACACACACACACACACAAAACAAACAAACAAAAACAAAACACACAAACACCAAAAAGAGACTCATCATTTTAGGACCTGTCAGTTCAATAAGTGTCAGTCAACGAGGTCTGTGGCGCTCCAACGCTACATCACGGCTGGTCTTGTGAGGTGCAGGAAATTCTTTCTCCAGGCAAATGTTAGTGATCTGCCTCAGATAATCTAATCAACTGCCCTCTGACACAGCCACAGAGCAGTCGCTTGATTCGTCCGCAATTATAAATAACATTTTATACAATGGCATTATTAGACTCTCTTTCCGCTGCGCACAGGCTGTGACTGTATGTGGTATAGTTAATTCGGTTAAGAGCCTATCTAAAGTAATAAAGCCGAGTTGTAATGGTGCGGGTGTGTGCACAGTAGTGGACAGAATGGGGAACAATGTGGCCCTGGAAGCTCAAGAATGTGCAATGTTGACTCATAGAGGTCCTCCTGCCCCTCATCGCTTTTATAGCGCATTAAGGAAGTCGAGCTCAAATCAAGTGACAGACTGGGTCAGATGTTTTGGTTTCCGCTTCATGCTAACCATGGCAACACCAAATGTTTGGTAAACGGGCCGTGGAGGAATGTTAGTGTCCGTTGAGGCTGTGCTCCTCACGCTGTCAGAGCATGTCACATGGTTAGTGACCATAAGCACCTGGTTTAAAAAATGCCAGGAGGAGGCATTCATACAGGACTATGTTTTGTGGTATGCTACTTTACTTTATGTCTACTTCCCCATTTCTGCTTGTTGAGTAGCCTGGCTAGCGCCACCACTTCTCAATGAGACGTGGTCTGGGAACCAAATGTTCATTTTCTCGTATTTGAAAAAAATGCCCAGATCTGTTTATTGGGTGCCACGGATGTCTATCAAATGCGTCTGTGCATAGCTCATCATCGTCTTGCTTTCCCCCCTGTTTTGTGATTGGTTCCCTATCTCAGGCGAAAATTTGCTCCATGGTCTCCAGGCTGCCTTAGCAGCGTGAATCAAATTGCGCGCAAGGCAGCATGGGAACACCCAGGCTACTTGTTGAGTTGAATTCTTCAAATTATAATTTTCCTCATTCAATGTACAAATGAAACAAACCTCCAGAAAACAGGTGATAGAGTATCTTGTTTGTGAGCTAAAAGATAGCTCAGAAGTGACACTTAATTGATAGCTGCCATGGTACATGCTGATATCTCCATTTGTCACATATTTCCTTGTGATTTAATGAGATACGCTTGTTGTTTGTTGACTAGAAAACATGTTGCCAGAAACACAAAAGACAGTCCATGGTGCAGGGCGGTGGCAAGTCAGGTGATGACGTGGACTTGCTGAGTCACACTGAGAATGAGTCGGACTGCTGGGCTTGAAGTGAACGCAAGAGATGCAGCGTTGTGATAAGCGTTTTCAAAGAAGCCTTCGGTTAAACGTCTTGCACAAGCCGAGCTCAAGGTGTCAATTCCTGATTAAGCCGAGCTGGGTCTACACTCCTGGCGCCAGAGCAAGAAGACGAGCAGAGGAGCACCATTCACATGCTGTAACGGGTCTGCCCAGGCAAGATTCACAGTACCTTACGTGAAATATCACCCTGCTTGTTCATTTCAGTGAAATGTATGGCTTGCCACAATGACAGAAAGTGAAAACAAGCATTAGTCTTACAAAGCACTCATGTAGTCATGCTAAGCATCTGAGTTATGCTTGAGTATGTTCGTTCAAGGGGAGCCATTCGGAAAGGGGCTGTATAGTGTTGTGTGCAACAGCCAAGTTGTACACAAGTTGTCGGCCCCTAATGCTTCACTGGCACCGCTGCATTAAATCAATGTTAAAAAAAAGAAAACATGCTACCACGGCGTAGCGGAGGATGCTATCGCTTTGGCTCTTGAGGAGTTAACCAAAGGGCTTTTTTCCTGCTTCGGCACACAAAGCCTCTCAGGAACCCGTAGCGCGGCGAATGATGTTGCCTGGGAGGGCCGTTACGCGGTCGGCAGAATGAATACGACTTCCGCTTTGGATGATAATATGATCTGCGGCCGCTCCCCCGAGGGCCCCTTGAGTGGAAAGACAAGTCTTCCTCAGATCTCACAGGAAGCAGCAGGAACAATGCTCGCTCAAATATTTACTGGCGCTCCACTCTCTCTGGCCAGCTCCTAATATGCTCTCCTGGAGGGACATTTAGGACTCCTTATACCGTGGACAGTGTGTGTGTGCATATGTGCGCACACGTGTGTGTGTGTGCGTGTGAAAGGGTGTGAAAGGGTGGAAACTGACCATCTCTATTATTTTAGGATACTTGATTTCCTATACTACGGTATGGAGTGTTTGTTTTATTCTACTTATACATAAACTATATATTTTTATACATTCCAACTGGCAGACTATTCATCCTTCAACCTTTCCTTGATAATGCAATTCTCTCTCACTGTTCAATCTGCTTTGTCTACGGATGCACAGTACATAAATTTGCAGTTTAGATTAGTGCCAAGTAATGCCAGGAGGAGGAGGAGCCTTTACAACCAGGTTTTCCTTTCACTCCGGCCAAATAATAGGGGACCCAGGATGGGTCCATGATGAACTCTTGGGTCAGATGACCCGGGGGCAATAAGCGAAAGAGGCAGAGGGGCCCGGGCTAGCGGGGGGGTCAGCACATAAAGGACAGAAGGGAAGCCCTCTGTTGTGCGCTACCTGGCAGGGATGCTATTCAGGTGACAAAGCTCCTGGCATGGTGGTGTGTGTGGATGGGAGCTGAGGGACCGGGGGAGGAGAACAGATGTGCTTTACTCCCTCATTAACATCTCAATGAGCCGCTCTGATTGAAGGTCCTTGACCAAGGGGGCTCTATTTTTTATTGGTGGGCTGGCCCTCCCCTCTTGCAGGACCCCTCCAACCATGCTGCCCCCCTCCCCCCCACACACACACACACATGCATACACACATGGACACAAGCACTGACCTCTTTCAAAGGCTCACACCTACACTG
>NC_063191.1:35002473-35102473 GCF_017589495.1 Alosa alosa | reverse complement strand
CAGCGTTTGAGCAACGCTGATAAGTACCATCATGCACCTGTCTGCACACTGGATGTAACAGTCACACTTGAGGGAGGGGGTGGGGGGAATTGGACGGGGAAGGGGAAACCTGAGCAATGCAGTCTGTGAAATTTAGGTGGGGTCATGGTGGAATCTATTTGCAAGGCAAATGCGGCACGCTAACATTTTGAAAAAATGTGTGTCTGTACTGGTGTGATTCGTTGACCGCTGAAGGATGGACGAAGAAGGCCTTTGAGGGAACATTTCTAGGATGGGAATCAAATTGGGTCTAAGTATCCAAAAGGAGGATGTACTTTAGAAACATGTAAGAATGCAAATCATTACTCAATTTATAAGATTAGGAATAAACAGTATTTAGTAAGATAACTGCGGTATCTCAGACAGTTCATAATAAAAATTGAGTTAAATGTATCCTTATATGGAGGTATCATAGATGGAAGAGCCATGTATTTGTGAGCAAAATGACTAATTGTGGAAAAATGCAAATATGTTTATACAACAGCATATAGTCTCTTTCTCTCTCTCTCTCTCTTTCTCTCTCTCTCTCACACACACACACACACACACAAAGAGGCCAGCTCTCTGTCACATCTGCTACACTGACAAACCCATGTGACCTGAGAAGCAAACATTGTGATGAATTGCCTTTGTGTGGGAAGTCGCTGGCTTTTCTCTATTCAGATTGCACAACTAAGGGAGATAGACTGGGTGGGGGTGGGTGTGGGGAGGGGCAGAGAGTGTATATGTGTGTGTGAGAATGTGTGTGTGTGTTTATATGTGCATAATGGTTGTGTAAGTGTGTATGTGTGTGCATGTGTTTATATGTGCATAATGGTTGTGTAAGTGTATATGTGTGTGCATGTGTTGGCAGAAGTGAAGGCATTTGTCCCTTTCTACATTCCCTTTCTCTTCAACCATCCTTGACATGTAAGCATGTTTGTGTGACATGTAAGCATGTTTGCGTGGTGTGGAAATGTGGAAGTATCAGTGGAACATATTATCATAAGATCTGTGGTATTAAGGTTGCTCACATAACAGGTTGATTGCAAGCAAAACAAAAAACAAAAATCAAAAACAACCGAACTGAAATGTACTTAAGTACACAATTAAGAGCCAAACAAAACGTAGGTGTCTCGTTCCGTGTGTCCGTCAACGGGGTGTGTGGGATTGTTTCAAGGCCGGTGCCTGAGTCAGAGCGACTCAGAGAGTAGTGTGGTTATTAATATTCAGTTCCCTCACCTCAGTCTCCGCACTCCCACTTCTCCCCCCCCCCCCCCCCCCCCTCCCACTCCCCCTCCCCCTCCCTTGCAGGAAAGCACTGCACTGCTCTGGGTTTGACTCATATGTCCCCTGTGCCCCAAGCTCCTGGCAGACATTTTTTTTTAAATTTTTTTTAGAGCTAACCACCATTTTCCTATATGTGCTAACATACCAAGCATCTTCGAAAATTACGTGTGTCTTTTTTTGAGTGGTTGGTAGCTGGTTATTATGTTGGCGTGAGTGAGTGAGTGAGAGGGAGGAAGGGAGGGAAGAGAGAGGGAGAGAGAGGGAGGGAGAGGGAGAGAGAGGGAGGGAGAGGGAGGGAAGAGGAGGGGGAGGGATAAAAGTTGCATTCTGGTCCAAGGTATATCCAGACCACACAGCGAGTTTTCACATCTTACTTCTCTCCACTTCTCTCTTCATGTCTCTCTTCAGTTTGTTCCCTTTTTTCATATGCACACACACACACCACACACACACACACACACACACACACACACACACACACACACACACACACACACACACACACACACACACACACCCACACACATACACACACACAGGCATTACTCGGTCCGGAGACCACACTAAATAATCCTTGTGGTCACACCTCTCAGTAAGAAAGGTTTTTGTCCCACGCCCCTCGGCCCCGTCCTCTCCTCCCTTGGTATTCAGCCAGGGTCAGCACATTTTGCTCGCCCTTGTACCCCTGCAATGGTTCCCCTTTTAATTTGCACCTGTTGTGCAGTTGTCTGCTGAGGCAAATGCACAGCCGCTGATCAGACAAAGATCATATTATGATCAGTTGTGTGCAGGCTAATCCCCCCACGTCCTCCAGGGAGGAGAGAGAGAGGAAAGAAAATAGCAGGTCTTACGGGATCCGCGATCCCTGGGAACCTGGTTTAAAAAAAAAAAAATGAATTCATCGCTGGTATGTTGTCTGAGGACGACTGGAACCATTTTGTGTGTGTAAAACACGAGCATGAGCGCTGAGACCGGCCAAATGAGCAGACCCTTCGAAAGGTTAATTTGTCGAAATGCTCAAAAAAAAAAAAAAAAAAAAGTTTTCCCAAGCCGAAATTCTCTCAAGAACAAGCAATTAGGTCTCAAATCGCACCATTTGAGCCACTTCCCACTGCCTTTTCCAGTTGGCAGCTGTCTCGAGAGATAAGGTGCTCGATAGCAAAGCGAAAGATTGCTTTATTAGGCATACACAGCACTCAAAATGAACCTGAAAATTGGTGCTCGTTGTCCTGTCGACCCCACTTCCTCTACGGCTGTTCCCATGATGTCATAACTTTATAGTCAAATATTTTCCCTTTTTTCATGCCCTTTGGTCTGCCCACCAATCCCACTAAGCCTAATAGTACATTTGTTCTGTTCTGAGTGATGGTTTAAGAATGACTTGGTCTGGCTTGGTATAGTATTTCAGAAGCTTTCGGAGTTGTTTCAGTTTTTTGAGACTGCGTCTAAGGTGTGACTGATGGAAATAAATACTCTCTAACACGGCATTTTAGCAAATTGCACCCGTGAAATTGAACAAAAATAAATTAAACTACAATTAAATAAAGTTGTTTTATTTGATTTACATTTTAAAAGATAAATTCTCATATTTTGCTACTGAATTTTACAAATGAGTTCTGTACTGAAATATTCAGTCTTGAACAGCATTATTGCCTTGTATTTATATATTAAAAAAATAACCAAAGCTATCTTTATTTTTGTGTTTTGACCACAGTGCTGAACTATGAGAATGTGGTGGAGGCCGGGTCTGAGTCGGACGAGGAGGACAGGCTGCTGGCGTCGGAGGGTGAGGGCAGTCCGGCGGGAGTGCCCAGCCGAGAGGCGTCGCCACGGGTGGGCCACGCCCTGCTGTCCTGCCGTGGCAACGAGGAGATCGACGCCAGAGATGGCCCGGGCAACCATGTCTGGCGCCATCCTGGTGACATCAATGGTACTGGTAAGTGCCCTTCCACTATGTTGAGGGGGGTCGCAACATCTTGAAGGTGAAGATATATTTAGAGGGTGAGGCAGCAAGGTTCAAAAAATGGCCTTGCCTGTTATCTGCAGGCGCACATTAAAAATAACTTGATGTTTAAGATGATGTGACGGGACAAAAGCACCTGTCATATGATCTCCAGCATGTTAGTCCTTTAAATAGGGCACAACTTCAGGAATAACGGCCACAACGCTAGGAGTAGGACAGATAAAAACCCTCCGACGTGGGCCATTTCACTCAGGCAAGGTCTTTTACACTGGCTATCTGACGGTAACTAGAGGGAAAGACCCGGCACTTTTTTTCATTAGTGATAAGAACAAGTCGTTGAATGATAACGTAGTTGTGAATTTGGGTGTGTCACAGTGAAGAAGTCTCACCACTGCTCTCTCTCTTGCAGTGAGTCTCATGTTCCACCCTCCTCTGCCTAGAACCGTTTCTCTTTCTCCCTCCCTCTCCCTGCATTTGAACTCATATTCAACCTATTGTGTAGATATCTAGACGCATACAGCACCTGTAAAATGTGCACCTTGACTCCCTACTTTGGCCGCAAAAATGCAAGAATTAGGGCTTCTTACATTTCTGTTATCAAAAAAACAGTTGAGTAGTGAACTAGTGAACTAGTTCCATTGTACGTGTCCATTCTGTGATTAGTGTTGCGCAGTGCGGGTCCCCTTTATTTCCTCTGTGATTAGTGTTGCGCAGTGCGGGTCCCCTTTATTTCCTCTGTGATTAGTCCTCTTGATTATTTCCCCCTTTATTTCTCTGTGATTAGTGTTGCGCAGTGCGGGTCCCCTTTATTTCCTCTGTGATTAGTGTTGCGCAGTGCGGGTCCCCTTTATTTCCTCTGTGATTAGTGTTGCGCAGTGCGGGTCCCCTTTATTTCCTCTGTGATTAGTGTTGCGCAGTGCGGGTCCCTTTTATTTCCTCTGTGATGAGTGTTGCGCAGTGCGGGTCCCTTTATTTCCTCTGTGATGAGTGTTGCGCAGTGCGGGTCCCTTTATTTCCTCTGTGATGCTCCATGTCTCTTTGTCCCCGTCACCACGCCAGGGGTGATCAACTCCGATGACAGGACGGCCACAGTCACTGAGACTAGACAAATACTTTTAATTAGGATTTGAGCGGCTTCATTAAGAGGGAGTCTGTGCCCCGCTGAAGCAGTCATTAATGGCATTAAATGAAATTTTTAGCATCCATGATAGCCATTTACATGCATAATAGGGCCGCAGTTCCGGGGACGCGTTTGACACGTACAAAGTGGATGGAGGATTCGGGCGAGTCCCACTGTTTTAAAAAACGACCAGCACTGGACAATTTGTCACCACTAATGACATGGCCACACACACATGCAGACACACACACAGACACACACGCACACATGGGCATACACACACACACACACACACATACACACACACACACACACACACACACACACACACACACACGCATACCCGACTCATCTGGGAAATATGATTGAGCCTTTCAAATGGGAGCAGACCCAGAGGCAAAGTGCGGTTAAAAGAACTTTGTGCGTATTGATGCTCGCTGTGAGACCGCTTGGCGGGTTCAGACTTTTTGGACACGCGTGGACCAGATGGGGCACATCCAGTATTACCAGGCCAGCGCTGGCAGTCTGTGGTCAGCTGGTGCGTGGGTGGGTAGGACGGGCTCCGCCCTCAGTACAAAAACTGGGCTCTTGTAAGAGACACACTTTATGGCTACAGCAAAATGCAGAATTCTGTCATTGAAATGAAAGAAATGGATCAAATGTATTTATATTGATGAACAGCACGTTCACGGATAAGGTGTAGACTTTGTGGTGGCACCAGAGAAGGGCCTTGGGTTAAATTTCACCCTCGACCCAACCAACCCTTGAGCGAGTTGTTATTCATTGTTGCACCTCCAAGTTAATCAGATGAAACTGAACACTGGAATATATCCGGTATTTGCGGAGGTCTTGGCAGTTGATGTCTTTTTAAGTTCACAGTCTGAATGATTTTAATCAAGCAAAGTCCTTAGGTTGTACCCCAACCTTTCCCTAAGTTTATTCTTCAAACCACATAAGCCCCGTGACTGATGAGTCCCCAAATGTTCAACTAGAAGCTATAAACTTACAGCCCTAAAGTGCTGGACTGTTTCTGTGTTATTTTTGAAGAAGTCAAGGTTTTTGCAATGCCTTTTCAACCGACTACTGCCTGAACAAGGCCTAATTGAAGTATAGCCAACATACTTCTGAAACCATAATATGAATCTGAAAGAACACAATCTACTTCTTCTGTTTTACCTAAAAGAGAGAACAAGGAGTCAAAAGGATCAAAATGAGAGTATTGCAAGCAGAACTGAAAGATCAGTGAATTGTATGCCTTTCTAGGAATGTGACTCATGCAAAATAGGCTAAAATGCCAACTACTAGTTATCAGCAGGTTGTTTCTGGTGAAGAAGATGAGTTGACAGGGGAACCAAACAATTTTTGGAAAAAGGAACCACCGTCATTCTTGTGTCCTTAGTGTAACCCTCAAATGTCCCAGTACAAATGTTTGGAAAGTCGAGCAAAGTCGCCCCCCTCCACTTGGGAAAATGTATTGCTTTTCATTTCTCATAGCCCGGGAGAGCTGCCTGTTTTGGCTGATGGCATTGCAGTTTTATCAGTATGGCACAGAAGGTTTCACTCAAAGCTGTTGATGCCGAGGCAAGTCCTCGGCTTGTGATTGAATTGTTTCTCTCAGAACTTTTGCAAAACTGAAACTTTGAAAAATAACAGGGTCCCTTTTCTCTGTTGATGAACTCAATTTGAAGCAGTCGATGTGAATTTGAATGGGCTCGCATTTGAATGGATCTTTACAGATTTTTTTTTCATATGCCATCTGAAAAAAGTCTCTCGCTCTCTCTAATGCATGGAGGGAGGTCTCTGGTGGCCATTGAGAGCACTTCAAATGCAACACTGACTGCCTGTACAGTATTTGTCACACTTGGACAATTAGGAAGTTGAGCACAGTTTTGAAATATCGCAGAAACAGGAGAAAAAAGCATGAAAAAGTGAAAAGAATGGAGAGAATGACTGCAATGGACAGAAGAAAAGCAAACAAACAAAAAAAGAAATCCTCATACTTTTGTTTTCTTCCTTTTGTGTCATGGGAGGGGTGCTATACCCCCCCTTCCCCACCCACACACACACACACTCCCCACACCAGCCCTCTCCTTACTCTCTTTTGGAAAGAGCAGCTTATGATACTTGTGACTGCCCAGGAGAAGTCACATGTGGGAGTCCTGGAGGCACAAACACAATAGAGGCAGTATATGAGCAGACTCCTGTAGACCCCCCTCTCCCCTTCCACTCGGAAATACCTTGATTTGATTCTTCAGGGCAGCCGTGAGAGGGAAGGGGTGGGCGGACCAGGAGTCAATTGTCCTCGTGTGTTGCCGTCCATTTAAATATTTATGTCCCGCATATCCTTCCCGAGGTCAGAGGGTCACCCCCATGAATCCAATACTACTCCGTAATTGCCAGATTTGTGTGTGTTTGTGTGTGTGTGTGTGTGTGTGTGTGTGTGTGTGTGTGTGTATGTGTGTATGTGTATGTGTGTTGTGTGTGTTGTATGTGTGTGTGTGTGTGTGTGTGTGTGTGTGTGTGTGTGTGTGTGTGTGTGTGTGTGTGTGCATTTTGTGTATCTGTAAGGAAGGAGAGCTTAATGGTTAATCTATCTTACAAAATAGCCTAGTAAATGAAAGTAAATACTAATAAATAAGTCCTTGACATTTGCCATTTATGCTCTGCTGACAGTAATGTCTCATGGCTTAAACACTGCAGAAATGTATTAGCTGTTTTCTGATTGTCAGAGTATGCCATTTTTTACAATTTCTTGCCAGAGAGGATAGCATACTGAGGAGACTGTAATATCTTTGTGCAACATTATGCAGTGATATTGATCCTCATCCTTCATTTATTTTCTTATTTTTTCAGAGGAGAGAAAAGAAGAATACAACCCTTTGAGCCCAGAGGTGTCTCTCCATGGAGTTGGCAATGGTTCAGGTACGTCAAACTCCAGAATGAACTCGTTTCCTTACTTCCATGCAGGTTAATAAAGATCAGTAACCTTTTACTTTCATCATTTTTCATCTATGCTTGAGAAGCCTGAGAGAGAAAAAGAGAGAGAGATTTAGGAGGCTTGATTATCGTCTAGGTGATAGAGTACATCACTGTTATCACATAAGCATATTTAACAAGTGAGTGAATGTATGAAACTACTGGTGTTTTGTGTATCTCACTCCTTCACCTACTTTTGCTGAATCTCAGTACATTTCATATAATTATGCTAGGTGGGTTTGTTGCAGCATTTAATTTACACTAATCACATAATGAGATACTCTCAGTTGTTCTCATGTGCAGCCACACACAATTACTCAGGAACACACACACACACAGACACACACAGGCATTTGTGATTATTCACCCTCACGGGGTGATGGAAAGTAAACATTTGTAAGTTGAGGGAGAGTGCACCGCAAATCACATTTTGCCACAAAATCGAGTTTTGTACCAAATCAGATTTGTTCAGTTCATGTACTTTTAAATTGGTTTACAATGAGACAATGAAATGTTTATTTTCTTGCCCATGGGTTTCTGTTTCTTCGCAACTCCAAGGTTTTTAATGACAGAACAACTCAAAACAGCTTTCATATCTGGTGTGATAAATATCTTGAGCATCTTTAAAAAGAAAAGTGAAGGTCAAGAAAAGTGAAGATTTGTCAAACTGGCCAGATCTCTTCTCATACAAGAGTTAGTTTCCACAACACTGTAAGCTCACGGATATTGCACTGACTGAAGTTGAGAAATTTCTATTGAATTTTTTAAGTAAATCGGAAGAAGAAAGGATGCATTAGACCATGTCTGACTGTGTTGAATTCTTGCTGTCAAACAAACCCTTAGCTTCATTATCCAGCTCGGGCCTGTGAGTGGCTGTTGTGCCGTACAAAGTGAGATCAGTAACTTCTAGAAAATCTAATTGCAACATAAACCAATTATCCATTACACAGAAAAATGTTTTAAGCTTTTTTCCACCCTGCAAGAGGATACTTAAAGGGCGCTTGATGACCAAATTGACTCCTATTCGTCTTCGCAGTGGCCATTACCCCCCAACTTAAATGCATACTTCCATTCTTAAGTAGAGTCTTAATGGGCAGCTTCCTCCTCTATCACATTTACAAGAACAGATTTCCTGATGGCAGACTGTCACACAAGGTTCCCCCCTACTCACACACACACAAACACACACGCACACACCAGCAGAAGAGAAAGAGTCGAAGGACCACAGAGTGATCACTTCATCAATTTATACATCTCCCTCTTTTTCTCTGTCCTCTTCTTCCTCTTGTGTAGTGAAGGGCGATGGCCCCTCGGAGCTGGAGAGCTTCTTTTCAAAGCGGAAGCTGGAGGAGAGTGTGGGCCATGCGGCCAGCATTGCTGAATACCTGCAGCGTGGCGACACGGCCATCATTTACCCAGAAGCCCCGGAGGAGGTCACCCGTCTGGGCACTCCCGAGGCCAACGGGCAGGACGAGAACGAAAATGGTTAGAGCACTTATTCTTTTCTCTCACAGTTTTCTCTTGTTTTTGTGAAACGATATCTCCACTTTCAGTCTGGTTTTAGATTAGTCAGTAAGCTACTAGTAGAGCCATTCATTCTTCTCCATCTGAGTAAAATGTCATTGGGAATGAATGCACATGTGTGTGAGTGTGTGTGTGTGTCATGGTGTCTGTGTGCGTGCATGCATGTCTTACTACACAAGTCATGCACAGATGTCCGCAGTTCTCTGTGGAGCAGATTGCAACATTACACTGTGTTACACAGCACCTTCGGCTGGGCATTTCTCCCATTATACCCAAACGACCAGGTGCTGACCCTCTGACCACTTGCTTTTCCCTGAACCCCCCCGTCAGACCTGACACCCCGGACGCCAGACGACTTTGCCCAGCTGCTGACCTGCCCTTACTGTGACCGTGGCTACAAGCGGCTGACGTCTCTTAAGGAGCACATCAAGTATCGCCATGAAAAGAACGAGGAGAGCTTCCCATGCCCCCTGTGCAGCGAGACATTTGCCTACCGCACACAGCTGGAACGCCATATGGCCACCCACAAGCCAGCTCGAGACCAGGTGAGACATCCTTTCCTTTTTTTTATCCACCTCTTTCCTTTTTTTCCATCATCCAGGCAGTTGCCACCCACTTTCAATTTTTATCTACTTGCAAAAGAAAAAGGTTGTGGGTGAACCATATGCATTGACATTTTTTTATTTTTTTATTTGAGTGACCTAGTTAGTCACAGAAACCATATGTTTCACACTGGCTACAGTACGTCAGGGCTGGCATGCCCCAATACTCCTTTGCTCCACATAAATCGTTTTACATCCATACTCTCTGTCCTTTCGACAAGATAGACCCCACAACGAATTCCCATCAGTAATTTTAAATATTTTTACAGTGGTAGCTAAATAGATTGAGAGAGTCATCTCCCCAGGAGCACAAAAGAAGTCCTCCCTTTGGCCCACGCTAGCTTCCTGTGAGCCCCTGTTGAATCCCGTTCTCTCAGTCGCTCTGAATCCACAGCTGCACAGCGTAGTCTTCCTCGGAGCCCCCACCTATAGGGCTTCCTGTGTGGGATGAGAGTTAGCACAGCGAGTTCCTTAAATCGGCCCTGTTTCCTTGCATCAGCTGTCACCAGAAAAGAGCAGATGCACAAAAAATGCAAATAAGGTGTAAGGATGTTTTTTTGTGTGAAATTGTTGGACCTGATCACTTTAGCCTTACTGTGGGGGTAGGGGGGAGTAGTCATGCCCTAATGTATGGCATTGCTTTGGAGACCTAGTTCATGTTTTGTGATGTAGGGGATTTGTGATTCGATGGAGGTAGAACACTCTTTGTTGATTTTAAAAACATGAATATCGAGCTTTCACCCGAACAGCGTACCCCTCCCTCCCACCCACGCACTTCCATTCTCTCTCTTTCTCTCCCTATCTCTCTCTTTCTCTCTCTCACACACACACACACACACACACACACACACACACACACATACAGACACACACACACACACGCACACACCTTCAGACAGACTTAAACGCGAGCAGATGGCCTTTCCTCCTGTGATCTAAAGTATCCTAATCCTCAGATGACTTAAAGTGTTTGTTTATTTGCTCTGAGGGGGTTTTCCTCAAAAGGCCCGTAGGAGTTTACTCAGCGCCTCACACTTATGTTTTTTCTTTTTTCCTGGTCACATTTCGAGGTAGCGTGGTGCTGTTTCTAACATGAAACCATGTGTGAGAGTTCATCAAATGTTCCACATTTCCACACATCTTTCCTCCTATATCTCACACGGCTGCTAACAGTGGAAACTAGATAATGCCAATGATAACGTAGATAACACTGTTGTAATGGGATTTGGACTAGCTATGCATATCAGGGTAGCAGCACACACACATACACAACAAAAACATTTGGCACTGAACAATATGCCTCCTTCTCTCACAAAAGACAATTTTGACCATTAAATGTGGCCTAATCCCACCCACACTCCAAGACCTTTGTTTAGCGTAGGGTGGATACACTCACATACACGGTGTATCACTTCACTTGGGTGGATTCATTTGAATTTTAAATTCTGAAAAGGCACAAAGACCTTTGAACAGATTCAGCCCACATTTGTTATGTTCTGTACAGTGATCTCAGTCCAAAGAAGCAGAAATTGATTTTTATTTTCTGTAGTTCTTTTGGTCATATGCACTTATCTCCATGGTGGACGTATGATGGGGCAAAACTTAGAGATATTTGATTTGTACTCATGTCCACAATTTCCCTTGTCTCTTCCACAGCCCCCGATACTGAACGAAGCAGCCACCAACCGAAAGTTCAAATGCACTGAGTGTGGCAAGGCGTTCAAATACAAACATCATCTGAAGGAGCATCTCCGAATTCATAGTGGTAGGTTCAAATGTTGTCAGTTATAAGTGAGACACAAAAAGTGCTATATTTCATAAATTGTAAAGTGTACAATTGTACTGGAAGATTTTTTTTTTTAAATTCGAAAGAAATGCATACTAACAGCAACACTTGTTTGTGTGTGTCCTAAAATAAATTAGTTTATTATGAAATGAAATCAGGTGTTGTGTTTTTGAAACACAAGTGAAAATAGCGTACCTCTTTCTTTTCCCCAGGTGAGAAGCCGTACGAATGCTCCAACTGCAAGAAGCGCTTCTCCCACTCTGGCTCCTACAGCTCCCACATCAGCAGCAAGAAGTGCATCGGCCTGATCGCCATCAACGGCCGCGTGCGCAACGGCGTGGGCACCAAGCCAGGCTCCTCGCCCAACTCCGCCGCCTCCTCGCCAGGCAGCCCTGCCTTGGCGCAGCTCCGCCACAAACTGGAGAGCGGGCGATCCATGGGCATGTCGGACCCGTCCAGCCATGCTGACATCAAAGCGGAGCCGTTGGACTTCAACGAGTACCGGCTCATGATGGCCACCCAGCAGGAGTTTGGAGGTCCGGGTGCCTTTGTCAATGGAAGTGGCCGAGGCGGGAGCCCCCTCGGAATGCACGGGTCCGCCCAGAACCCTCTGCACCTCGGCATGGGGCTGGAGTCCCAGCTCATGAGCTACTCCATGATGGGAAACAACCTGAGCGAGGTGCAGAAGGTCCTCCAAATCGTCGACAACACCGTCTGCCGGCAAAAGCTGGACGGCAACCCTGATGACATCTCCAAGCTGAGGGCCTACATGAAGGAGATGGGGGCTCAGATGGAGGAGCAGAAGCGGGCATTGGCCTCACCCCGAGCGGGCTTCCCCGGGGTAGGTCACAACAGCCCCACTAAAAGCATTATAGACTACACCCTGGAAAAGGTCAACGAGGCCAAAGCCTGCCTCCAGAGTCTCACTGAGGACTCCAAGAGGCGGGTGGTGGACATCAAGAAGGAGAAACCCAACCCTGGCACTGAGGGCCAAGAGAGGAGCGGACAGTGTGTCCCCTTCTCCTGCCAGTTCTGCAAGGAGACCTTCCAAGGGCCCATTCCCCTGCACCAACACGAGCGGTACCTGTGCAAGATGAATGAGGAGATCAAGGCCGCCCTAAAGCCAAACGAAAGTCTTACTCCAAGCCACCGAGGGCTGTTTAGTTCCGAGCAGCAGGCCATGATGATTTCGTCGGCCCTGTCCGAGCGAGGAGCCACCAGCCCCATCAACCTCTTCAAGGACCACGTGTCCGTGCTGAAAGCCTACTTCGCCATGAACACGGAGCCGAACTCCGAGGAGTTGCTCAAGATCTCCATCGCCGTGGGCCTCCCTCAGGAGTTCGTCAAAGAGTGGTTCGCCCAGTGGAAGGCCCAGACACACCAAACGGCGTCCAGAAAGAGGTCGCCTCCTCCAGAGCGAAGCAGTGTTGACAGCAACCACGGCTTGGCCCAGGAGTCAGCACTTGCCCGATCCCCCATTTCCCTCGCTCAGTACGGGGAGACCGTTTCAGAGCACCAGAGGAATGGGGACTCTGGACACAGACTAAGCAAACCCCACCAGTTTACAGGCATGAGGCAGATGGGAGAGAAACCACTCGACTCCATGGACCACTTGAGAAGTGACACCTCTTCCCCTCTGAACCTCTCGTCGACATCCTCGAAAAACTCACACAGTAGCTCTTACACTCCAAACAGTCTTGCCTCCGAAGACGCCCACGGCGAACCACTGGATTTGTCTTTGCCAAAACACATAAGGGACCTCAAGGCCGAACGAAAGCTCAAGCTGAACGGTTTCGCCATTGAGCGCAACGGCGAAGCCCTAGAACACGAGCAGGGCGCTGAGCCTCTGGACTTGGCCCACATCAAGAAGGAGTTCCACGGGTCCAGCACCAATGCCATGGGGAGCAGCGAGAGCCAGCAGGAGAAGAGTTCCAGCCCCATCTTTGGAATCAACCCTTTTGGTGGGGGGCACATGTACACGTCGCTCCCGCCTCACGGGGCATTTCCGCCTCCAACCTTCATGCCTCCAGCCCAGGCTAGCATCCCAGGGCTGAGGCATTATCCAGGACTGGACCCTATGAGCTTCCTGCCACATATGGCTTACACTTATGCTGCTGGGGCAGCCACATTCGCAGAAATGCAGCAACGAAGGAAGTACCAACGGAAGCCTGGCTTCCAGGTAAAAAAAAAAAAAAAAACATCTATTAACTATTTCCACAAAGTGGTCTGTAGTTTTCAAATGAATATGACTGTGATATACTATACATCGAATGGTTGTTTTACATTACAAGAAATTAGTTGAAAAAAATTGTGTGATTTTCCTTTAACCTAAATGGGCGCAATGAGACCAAACTGATGAGATTAGCAAACCAATTTACCTAAAGAGGTGTCTTCCTCGCTTTTTTGCAAAATCCACCGCTCTGCTGCAAAAAGCCCATATGTTCCCCCTTTTAGACGTCTCCTGACGATAAGGGTCTTACACAGGTTTCGCGGAGATAAGCTCTGTCCAGACTTGGGATCAAACATGGGGAGCAGAAGGTGTCTACGCCTAGGTGACAGGTGTGGCTTACCAAAAGTATTGAACGAAGACAAAATAAAAATCTGCTTTGCTCTGCACACAGGGGGAGCTCCTGGATGGCACAGCGGACTATCTGTCAGGCCTGGATGACCTGACAGACAGCGACTCGCTGCTCTCACGGAAGAAGATTAAGAAGACAGAAAGTGGTATGTACGCGTGTGACTTGTGCGACAAAACATTCCAGAAGACCAGTTCCCTCCTAAGACACAAATATGAGCACACAGGTATATAAAGTTCAGACACTTCTTTTTACCCCCCCCCCCTTCATTACCCACTTGTGACCCCCCTCCCAATCCACATTGGTTTTTGTTGGTTTATCCATCTGTTTTTTTGCCGTTATTTTATTTTTTTGTTGCTTTCCCATATCCTTACCTGTCCCTATTCTCCATCCATGCACTTTTTCATTTGTATAACCTTTAACATGTTTCTTTCTTTTTGACAGGCGTTAGTGTAACTATGATTCGTGTCGTGAAATAATTAAATTAAAAGTTCTTAAAATATGAATACGGTCAGTTTTATGCGCACAAAACTGTTTTCATATTAGTGCGTATATTTAGAGTATTATCCTAATACCAATACAAATGCAATAATTTAACTATAACATTAAATCTATGGTAAATATATTGCATATTGGGTCCAGATAGTAGTCCAAGTAGTCCAGATAGTTGGGAACCACATATTTCTTAACCACAACAAAATCATTGATACGACAGCAGAAAAGGGTTGTCAGTCAGCACAGCAACATACCACAAAGAGCCAGGTGCATGAGAGACTAATGTGTGTGTCTGTGTGTGGCATTTCTCTGCGACGACGTGAGCACTCCCACTCCCTGCATCCTCTCCCCTCCCGTCCCTGACCGCACCCCCCCTCCCCCACCTCGCCTCCTTCATGGGGACTCCTCTCTTTCACTAGCTTGCATCATCCCTAGGCCACATTCCTCGGTACAGGAATGCATGGCGAGGAATCCGCTGTCTAGTCTATTTTTGAACTTGATGGGGGGAGGCTTAAGGGGAATGAGGAGGTGGTGTTGGTTGGTTGGGGGGGGTCATCTCGAAAATGACAGCTATGGAAGTCGTCGCAGGCATTCCTTGGCTATCTGTGGTCCAAGAATACAGTACACACATTCATCTCTCTGCGCATCTGCGCTCAAGCTTGTGTGCCTGTGTGCGTGTCTACAGGGGGTTAATATATTTAGATAGGGACAAGGCAGATGACAAAAACCCTACTACACTACAATACCTCCTTGGACTAAACCTCATGTCCACAGCCACATAGAGATCCAATGAATCTCTTATGGGCTGAGGGGACAGAGAAGCAGAGAAAGCAGTGTTTGAAAATGTACACTGTATATTTATAGTTTGTGTATATGTGTTTGTGTGTATTTCTGTGTGTGTGTGTGTGTGTGTGTGTGTGCTGGGTACAGAGCGAGATCAGATCATTTTACACGTCACACTGTCACAAGGAGAGTGACTTAACCAAGCATTTTTAATCTGGACGCATGATGTCATTAAGCTTGCACGCCGTGTACGATGCAGCCCGCCTCAGTTTCACCTTGTGCCACGCGGTGTGCTAATCACCTGATCTCACTGGCTGCATTCAACACAGTCACAGACGACCTCAGAATAGAACGCTGGGATTGTCACTTAGCCTAGCCTCCTATTAGGGTTCTCTGTGGCAAATCTAAATAAGGCCTGAAATTCAGGATGGAGGCTGTTAATGAAAGAATAACAATGTAAGACCAGTGCTGACTCATCTGAAATACCTACATAAGTGTATACTTATCCTACTGTGCTGCCATTTTGATGATGTTATTGTGCAGTGATATACCACAAAATTTATTTTAAATAGCACAGGCCTAATTTGTCTTTTTAAGTCAGGCTCCGAAGAGTACACAGTCATTTAATTAATTAATGGTTGTGTATAGGAATAATGTTAATACTTGTAAGCCAGAGGTTTTATTAGAGGTTTATATTATTTGTTTTGGGAGAAGAGTCAAGCAGAGCATTAACCCGCCGGCCCCTGTGTGTCTTGTGTGTCTGCAGGAAAGCGGCCTCACCAGTGCCAGATCTGCAAGAAGGCGTTCAAACACAAGCACCACCTCATCGAACACTCGCGCCTGCACTCGGGAGAGAAGCCCTATCAGTGCGACAAGTGCGGCAAGCGCTTCTCTCACTCCGGTTCTTACTCGCAGCACATGAACCACCGCTACTCCTACTGCAAGCGCGAGGCCGAGGAGCGTGAGGCCGCGGAGAGGGAGGTGCGGGACAAGAGCACGCCGCTGGAGCCCACCGAACTGCTGATGCGCAGGGCCTACCTGCAGGGCCTCGGGCCCCTGGGCTACTCCGACCCCGAGGACCAGGCGGAGGATGCGGCAGCAGGTGGCCGGGGGGGCACCATTCTGAGGGACGGATCTGAGGGAAGCGGGCCCACCAGGGAGGTGGAGTCCGGGGCCTACAGGGAGGTGGAGTCCGGGGCCTACAGGGAGGTGATGGACAGGCGGCGGGAGGAGGGGATGGAGGCCGAGGAGGAGGAAGGGGAAGGGTTTGAGAGGAAGAGCCCGATGAAAGACGAGGGCGGAGAGATCGGAGAGCTGACGGGTCCGGATGAGAAGGACTCACCGCGAAGGAAAACAGAGAGCAAGTCAGACCCGGACGAGGAGAAGGACGAGGATGCTGATTAACTGCTGCATTTTGGATAAAAGCTTCCAGCATTCATCTCCTTTTCTCTCTTTTTTCACACGCTTATGTGCTTGGTTTCCTTCTTTGACTCCAGCGGCAAACTTGAAGCCAGCTTTGTTTTAAAACAACAGCAACAACAACAACAACAACAACAAAACAAAACAAACAAAAACACACTGCTGTGGTTGAGTTGTTCAAGTGTGTGCCTGAGGCTTGATACGATGCAAACAAGTCGTGCGTCCGAGATAGACAAATTTCGAATTGCCAGGCTGGGTGGGATTGTTTAAGAATCCGTATTATGCAAAGTATAAGTAATAATGTTCATCATTATGAATTAATAAAATGAAGTTCTTTTTTATGTACAGTATAAGCGCCTGAAAGTCGTGTGGTGCTGATGTCCTAAACCCCTGTGTTCCATTGTGTGTATAGCACAAGCCAGGAAAATTGCACTCTGTCTGTTAAATCACTACAAAAAACATATTAGAAAAAAAATGCGTTGCCTACATGTACACGTCTATAACGTGTCTAAGGGCACAGTAGCAGTGCGCTAGTGTTATATTGTGTCTACCACTTATTGTGATGTCCTTGGTTATGCCCCCCTGTTGCCAGACCAACCACACATCTTGGGCCTCCTTCTGACTTTTATGTGAAACAATGCTATTTAAACAAAATACCTGTACCTGTTTTCAAAATGTCTGAAGTCTTAAACGGACTGGGGGATCACAGGGAAGGGAGTTTGGAGCTATGATGTGTGTGGCTCATTGTCTGGTGTGTTGTTGCGAGCCTCACTTTTGTGTTTCTTTAAAGAAAAGCCTTATATGCAAACCCTCTCACCTGTGTGTATCTGAAAGTGCCATCCTTGTACAGTGTAACGCAAAGTTTACTTGTGTTCTCTTTGCGCCGGCTTCAGTATTAAATAAACTATTCACCCTGTTCTTTGAAGTACCTATGTCAGTATTAGTATAGCTAGGCTACAGTTCTTTAGTTTACATGTCTGTGCAATTTTCAGTATTTTTCATGTTCTTTTTTGTCAGTATTACTTTTTTGTTCTTTGATTTTTTTCCAAGTTCAAATTTCATTTGTTTTAAATTTAAAATACCATTTTATTTATGTGACTCATTTTATATTTCCTAATTTTATTTATTTCATACTGTAGTGTACAGTATTATAGTTCCTCAATATATAGATATATTTTAGTAAAAAGGATCCTGTCATTGATTAATGGAACAAATTTTACATAAAAAGAGCATTTATTGTATCAGGAACCATTCATTGTATGATGCAATGTTTAAATTTTCTTTTAATTGTTCTACTTCCTTCACTTTCCAGATACTGGAAACTCAAACATTTGGGAACTTTTGATACAATATTGTGAAAACACTGTATTTTTGACTGAAAGAAGAAAAATTCCACTTTATTCTTTTTTTTAGCTAAAGAGATGAAGAGGGACTGTTGTTAATGGGATTCTTGAAATGTCTGTTGAAGTGTAATTGAATTTTTAATTTGTAATTTCTCTTGAAAATGACCTTGCTCGAATAAATGTAGCCAAATTTAATTTTTGAAAGATCTAATTTACTGCACACATTTGGAGACACAGAACAATATCAAAGATAATCTCCACAAGCATTTAAGTCCCCATCTTAGTATACTCACTTCTGTAATTGAACCGTTTGATAGCACAGTGAATAAAACAATATTACCGATGTGCATAAAAAGTACATGCGAGCCCAGATGACTTACGCTCATTGAAGGACTCTGATTCATTATCATGCGCGAAAAAGAAGATGAGGATGATTAGCAGAGCATGAGAGATTTGTTTCATTTTGAGCTTTGCGACACTAAGTTAAATGTATGTCTCAATCTTGCAGTTCCTTACAGTCGCAATGCACACATACTCACACACACACACAGGCTTACACACTCATACACACACACACACACATGCACACACACACACACACAAGCACGCACAAAGACACACATTGACACACACATGCCCACACACACACACACACACACAAACACACAGATAGACTATTCCTGTGCACATACAAACACCAATCATAATATTAGGCTACTCTGCCCCACTTATCATTTAAAATTTGGTTATTCACTCAGTTCAATAATTTGAACTTTTACCTTCTGATGTGGGTTTAATTTTGAGTGGCAACTTTATCAGAGTGTTTCAGAGAAGCTAAAATTACATTAGCTGCTTTGATGTTGAATGATGTTGGCTGGAGTTAAATTGCCATCAGCTGCTGGCTGCCAACATGGGCTTGAACTGCAGAAGTTCGATCTGAGGAATTACATTAACCATGGCCTTGCTAATTTAACTCCTAATAGAAGAAACAGGGAGAAAACTGGGCCACAAAGTGACTATTAAGGAATGAATATTGGTGACTTTGCTTTCTGGACGAAGTTATAGTTGATAATGTCTACTCTGATATATACAGAAAGTAAGGACGATTCAGGGTAATATGTCTGTAGGTAGTGTAACATAAAATAAATATGAAATTGTCATTTCAAGTGTCATTTCTTACGCTTGATATTACTGGGGCATTGGGCACAGGCATCAAGGTAGCTATCCTAGCACTCTAGGCTAAGGAAGGAGATGGAATGGAGAAGGAGGTAAGGAAGAGAAGACAAGAAGAAAAGACAAGAGTTAGTAGCCGAGGGCCTACAATCATCTTCACACCACAGTGTGAAGAAATCAGAATAACTAAGACTGGGCCAACCTGTGATAAGTTAAATAAATAAATGAAACAAACAAACAAACAAATAAAATAAAAAACAGAATATTGTGCCTGGAGGTTTTAAAGCCTCGCCTCAAAAAGAGTGAGGTAGGCTAACAATGAGTCGGCTAATAAACCACAGTGTACAGCCTCCCCATCACATAGCCGAATAGTATTATACATAATGCTGGTATACATCTATGGACGTGTGCCTGTATTTAAAAAGAAGAGAGAAAAAAGAAGAGGCTTCTGGATATGAATAGCCTACTGGCCGAACATTTCAGTTTCATGTCCCAAGATGGTTTTGCAATGACGCCATTACGTTCATTACGTAGCCGACGTATGATGCAGGGCTAGGACGTTTCAGGAAGAAGGAGGTGAGTAGTATCGCAATGAAAAGAAACAGTGCGACGGTGTGGTTCGCGTCCGAAATAAGCAAATGATCGACCTGGCTAATAAGTGAAACTCATAAACTGCAATGAGTCCTTCTTGATAGAATGAATTCTTAAACAGTCTCATAGAAATCCGCTGTAATAGCCAAAAATACGGGAATGGGAATCCAACATCGAAGGAAGTAGCCTATGGTTGAGTCTTATCAGTCTAGGGGCGACATATGAGATGAACTCGAATACAGACATAGATATTGTAGGATTCTGGATACTGCATTAATTATATAGGCCTGCCATCATGGGCTAACTGCTGTCTTTTCTCAGAAAGAAGAGACGTGATACCTTGAACCCTCGAAAGTTATCATTTCATTGAGGAAACGACCACGTGTTCAAGCGCAACTTTATTGGTTTTGCGGTACCCACGCTTTTTTAGATTAGGCTAATTACTGCATTCTAATCTTAAAGCAGACATATGTGTTTCGCAAAGGCTTTCTAAACCAAATAAATGGGTTAGCTTCTGTTCCCTCATAATAAAGTGCTAAACGTGATTAAACAGCGTGTTTTTTATGTCACGCGTAAAATGTTACTTTGTTACTTAGTTGTGGCAGAAAAGGAGGACAGAACGTTACTGATGTGGTTAGAGATGACTCAGCCACTAGCCTACTGCTGAAAAGAGAGATGTAGGCTAGTGCCAGCCAAACCTCACCAGACAGCACAGGCATAGTTCACGCAGTGGTTAGTCTAGAATGGATGGACAACCCCAACTGACATGGAGATGAAGATTAAATTAACCTGTAATACAAACACTCGATAATACTGTAAACGTAGGCTAAAGTGATCTATGTAAAACTCTAAATCTAAAATCTAATTTTACAACATTCACCTGAAAATGTGTGGCACATGAATTCCACAGCCTAGCCTATTCCAAGCTAGCCCTGAACAATTGATATGAATGTGCTCTTATTTTGTGACTGTCAAGCATCTAAGAACTAAAATGAATCAGAACTGTTAAGGTTTTTATAAGTCTTACCTTTAATACCCATTTGGCTACTTTGTAGGCTAATCTGTGAGGTGTACATGAACATAGCATCTTATATTAGGCTAGGCCTACTTGTTATGGAGTGAATTTAAATGATGTGCAGGCAAAACTCCTTGCCTGCTCTAAATAAAACACATGCACTATATTGAGCATGCACAGGGGTTTCTGTTTTGTAGAATTTTCTTTATTTTATTTCAGCTATTTAATATCAGTCTGAGAAAATAATGTGACACTATTTATAAGAGGTAATTTCACCGTACAGGATGTGAGTATACATTGTACGTTTTCTGGTGCAATTACGCAGTCCAATCATAATATGATCAGTAAGACTGAAGGTAGAGCATTTTGTAATGGTGTAATAGGCTAATAGCTTCCTGTAATGGAGGTTTCACTGTCCTGACACCTCCATTATTATGCTATAAGTGACACCATTAAGAGTTATCAGTAAACTTTAAATGAACTGTACACTCTGAAGACAGGAACATGCTTCCTCATATTAGCATTTTAAACGAATTTGATACAAGGAGGGTCAGCCACCCAGTCTTGGCACTAAATTTCTTATAACACCAGAAAAAAAAAGTGTGGTGTGGAATGATGTAAAAATGTGGAAAGCCTCCTTGAGAGAGAACAGGGTTTCTATGTTCTTTTTCTTCACTGAAGGCTGCCTGCATGGCCAAGGCTCCTCCACTGCTCAAAGCCAGATTGGTCTGCTCTTCACTTCTGTCAGAGAGACTGCTGAGCCTGCCACTATGCTCATTCTCCCTCCATACAAGCGTGGAGAGATTAGCATGTTTCCACTTTCCCGTAATTACAGCTGTGGTCCCTTTCAGTGGATCCTTTAATGATTAGCGTTAGCATAAAGCCAGGGTATGAGGACACGACAGCTTCAATTAAAAGACGGAAAAAAAGTCACTTCTCAGTCATTCCGCCGAAAACCTTAATCCGTGGAAAATGTTAGCCTCCTCTCTCTTCTTTAATGTGAGATCAAAGGAATTATGAATAGCTTTACAAGCCCCATGTCTGATATGCTAACCCCATGAAAGTGGCATTGTCAGAGAGTTGAAATCCTTACACCCACACCCTTTAAATGGAAAGGTTTGGAAAGACATTACTCAACATTTTATGGGTGATATTGTGTGAAATGGTAGTTCAACAACATACAGCACAGCATTGCATAGGGAGAGGCTACCTTGAAGCATTGTTGAATGTAGAGAGCAACCCATGAGAACTTGGTATGTGCCTTTTCACATTGAATGTGTCTTTTCTTTGATCCTTTTGTTGAGGCAGTGAAATGATTTTATTAAGCAAAACCTCAACTCGTTAATGGCCACATATTCGACTGGTTGTATAAATAAGGCCATTGCTAAATTGGTGTTTCAGAAAATTACTAATTTAGAAATACAGGCATAGCTAAAGCTTCTCGGTTTCATTTGCTTATATCTTCTGCATGTTTTAAGTCTTAGATGGCAGTAATGTGTGTGTGTGTGTGTGTGTGTAGCCTGTGGGATGGAGGGCACAGTTGTGGAGCATCAACTGTATTACATAATTGAGTTTGTAACCAGGCCTTTCTGGCCACCCATTTAGTGTTGATTTCTTTTCACAGAAATGTGATGTCTTTAATTCAGTGTTATATCCTGTATTCTTTGGATGATGCATCAAGTACAGGTGCAATGGAAAGTACAAATGCAACAAGGTGAATGGATGGACAGTGATGGAATAATGTTTTTTCTTTTGTTGCTATTGTACATCTAATGTCAGGGAGATTATGACCCAGTTTTCACCACCCTGATTTATGCCACTGAAATACATACTGTAGACTAATTATGCAGAAACACGTTAGTGGACATGAATATGGACATTTTCATGGTATAGCCATTTTTTTTACCAAAGTAGTAACAGGTGGATGGCGGAAGCTTCTTTTTTCCCTTTCTTCAAAGGTTTTTTGTTCACTTTCTCTTGTATAGTTATCAGCTTCGTCCTCAATCTGCCGTTCTCCATGCACCACTTTAGGGGAGTCTTTAATTTGATCTATCATCTAGGCTGAATTAGCCCTCCAGAAAGACCACATCACTTTTAGCCCTCTCCTCCCTTGTCAGACTCCATTGTGGATGATGATACAGACACACACACACACACACACACACATCCATGGACAGCTAGAGGGAGTAAAAGGGAGGTGTCGGGCAGTGGCACGCACGCTCCGACGGGCCGTGTTCCTGGGAGCTTGTCGCCGGTCAGCATAAACCTATCCACCCACTTCTGGGTGAGTTCCTTGGGGGCAGCGTGGAAGATTTACTCGCAGTGCTGAGTTTGGCCATCAGGATTGGCAGAGCTATCATTCTGACGTCCCTCTGCAACTCCTCAATGGACATCTTCATGCATTTGAATCTTTTTTTTTCTGGTCATTTGTTGTATCTTATAAAATCTGATCTCCCTTTACTCTGCCTGCTGGGCAGAGGAATTGCACCATTTTGTCTGGCTTTGCCCACAGTAGCCAGTTTTGTCTTGCGGATACACATTTTGAAAGTGTGTGTGTGTGTGTGTCTTTGAGTGATATACTGTATGTGAATAATACAGTAGTCAGCACACTGAAGTCATTTTAGTAGCATTCTGGTTAATTGTCCATAGCAGAAATGAGTCAATGACGAGGATCATAAAGGTGCAATGTTGGTCTCTTCAGTATCACAATCAAGTATCCTGCTAATGATGATTTGGTGACTATGATTGGCATAGTCTATGCAGTTAACTTGATCTTTAGTATGACTCTCTAGTCATTAGTTGTGGTGTTTGTGTGCATAGAGGTAATCAGGGCACTGTTTTTTCCTATTTTGTCTATGCTAATGACCTTTTCTTGTGAATGAACAAAATATAATATCTGACTGTACGTGTGTCACACAATTTTGCCACAGATTTCCAGTGCTCAGTAGCGGTTGAACTTGTGTGCATCTGTCCTATTAAGCCTCATAGGTTTTGAGGGCTGCTTAGACATTCCCTTATCTTTCAGAGTATCAGTCTAAAGAGGCTACACAGTCTGTGAATTTCATTGGGTGTTGTAGTTTGTAGGCTGTTTTGAAAGCCAGAAGAGGTGGTGGCGTTAGCTCAGCACCATGTCTTAAAAGTGGTTGAGAAATGACTCGGCAGCGTGCAGCGAGAATGGCGGCTTCGCTGCTCAATCAACACTGTGCTCGCACAGGGGTTTCCCTGTCGCATCTGTGTGAGGGGGCGAGCCTGCTGACATTAACCCCTCACTTTCCTGTCCCCATTTTGAGGTTGAACGGTTTTGACACTGTACCTGTATGAGATGCTTGTTTAGTGGTAAAGGTATGATGACAGTAGGCTACGGCAAAGCCCACTCGGTAGCTTTTCAAAGAACTGTGGAAAATCCCCAAAGAGCGGTTCTTTTTATTTTCTTTAAGTCAGAGGGGCAGAACCTTTGAGACCCCTTTTTTTTTTTATTTATTTATGTCCTATTAATTCTTAGTCATTTTGGAAAGGTGAGTGCTCTTGTAATTAGTCATTTTGAACCTTACTGTGTGAGTTTGCCAACTGACACTGGCCACAACATGACTGAAGTCTGGAGTTTAAAAGGAAAGAGCTGTTTGATGAATGCATAGGTGCACTTTGATCAAAATGGCATTTTTATTGTACTTGTTTGGTACTCTGCATCGCTCTCCTCCTGTCGGGCTATTTGTCATCAGAGATTCCCATTATTCATCTATAATAATATATTTTTAAATGTATTATATTTTTAAAATTCCTTTTGTGAAGCGACCTTGAGTGTCTTGAAAGACGCTTTATAAATAAAATGTCTTCTTCTTCTTCTTCTTCTTCTTCTTCTTCTTCTTCTTCTTCTTCTTCTTCTTCTTCTTCTTCTTCTTCTTCTTCTTCTTCTTCTTCTTCTTCTTCTTCTTCTTCTTCTTCTTCTTCTTCTTCTTCTTCTTCTTCTTCTTCTTCTTCTTCTTCTTCTTCTTCTTCTTCTTCTTCTTCTTCTTCTTCTTCTTCTTCTTCTTCTTGCCAAATATCAACCATATTCCTCCTTTGCATTTGGATCAAATTCCCACCACACTCGTTTGTATTGCGTAGCTATTTAGCTGAACTGTCACATTTCCGGCAAAATAGTAGAAGCAAACATGGCTGCAGAACATACAAAGACAGTTTTACTGAGGTTTTAAGCCCTGCATTCCTCATCACTGAACTGTTGGTTGTTTTGCAGTTGGGTTTCAAAACCCAACTTTTCTTATTCAGCAGCAGACCTCTATTTAAGTCAATGGTTTTACATTATTCAGACGTAGATTTAAAAAAAGGAAGATTGTAACAGATGCCTCTTTTTGGCTATGTTAGTATAGTATTGATATCTCTCAGCATATAGCACGTTCAGCATATCTGCCATGTTTTTAAATTTTTCCTTCAGTTTTGTTTTCTCTTTTTGTCACAGGTGTTCCACAGCACAGCTGTCCTGTCGTAACGCTCCACTATCCTGCTCATGAGTGTTTTGCTGATAGAGGCCTTCTATGGAGGCTCACACAAGCAGCTCGTTGATATGCTTCATGAGAATATTGAGGACTCCGCGGTCTACACCCTTCCAGCCAAGAAATGGCACTGGCGGGCCAGAACTTCGGCACTGTACTTCATGCAGAACATTCCTGAAAGTCCCTCCTACAGGTTACAGAAAAAGTTTTGGTTGTCCCTTTGAAAATGATTCGGTTGATTTGCAGTATGGCGGGGAACCCCTGTTTTTACTTGTATCGGGTCATTTGAAATTTCTGCTGATTTGGGATTCCCTGTTTTAAAAATAGCACTGCACAGTGATCTTACTTTAGCAGCATAGTGCAGACATGTCACAGTGTTCTGGCTCTTTCCTATATTTTGTGGGCTTTGTTGCACAAACAACTGAGGGCGGGGGAATCCTCTTCATAAATGCTTGAGTCATTGTATTTCTATTTGGTTGTTTGGCATCATTTGACAGCCCCACCAACAAACACACCATTTTATTCTTCTCTTTTGACATTTATTAATGTCTGATTGTTTTTTTTAACCAGCAATCTAATTTGACGTAGCAGCACATGTCTAACAGTGACACTTTGACTCTCACTTCAGCTCTTTGCATAGGGGAAGTTGTGTGTTGACATCTCTATCACGTAGTTACTTATGTCTCTTAGGTTCTCAGCCCTTCAATATTGTTTTCATTTGGAAAGTTCATAACATCTTTCTAAGAATATACAGTAAAGATGTGTGCAGACTTTAATTTCATTTTACATCTGCATCTGCAATATAATCACTATGGGAGACACAGTAAGGGGGCTCGGGAAATAAAACAGTAATCCATTTTTTCTGTTTTATTTGGTAGACGTGGTCTAACAAACCTTTCCAATTTCACAGACTGAATGGAGGGGACTTTCTCATTGCAGGATGTCCACAGTGGGTGGGGAAATCACTGTGGGTAGCTGTGTCATCCTTCATCCGATGCAAATAACTGATTTTTATAGATGATAAGGATTTCTGAGATTAAAAAGAAGCCACAAATATTAGTTGCTGTGAACTGAATGTAACCCATTAACTGTACATTTGCGCCATTCTCAGTTTGGCATTATGTTAAATGAAACATGAAGTCAGCTCAGTAACGTTACGTTTGTGCTCAATCATGGACATCATAACCTGTGATGGTGGGGAGAGAGGCATACATCCTTGAGGTTTTGTCATGGTTGAACCAGAAATACATCGTTGCGATGCCAAAAGCAGCTTTCTCTCTTTCCAAAACAGTAATTTCTAGATGGGATTGTCGCAAGTAAGCTTGAAACCTGACTAAGCAAAGAATGACACTCGGCCACCCACCCACAAGCCTCTCCGTCTACAGGTTTGCTTTTGGAACCTTATATGTCTGGGGTAGGTTCCATGTCTACTCTCGGAGGCAGGAGGAAGCTTTAGCTTGCTGGAAATTTTCGGGTAGTTGCCGAATGTGGGCACGTCAAATGGTACAATGGAAGCCAGTTATAGCATGCTTTGGAAGATGATCATAATGTAATCTCAGTATTGAGTTTTTTTCTGATGACATAAGACAAACCTTGGGAGGCTACTAATCACTCATCAGTCATCACTACAAAATCATGAGGTCATCTGGTAAAAAAAACAATCCAGAGTATATTCACTGTTTTGCTTAAATTAATTTGCTTGTCATGCCTTCAAAGATGTGTTGCCTGTATGAAGTGAAGCACTCATAATTTCCCTATGGCAATAAGCAAATCAACCAGTTTGACCCAGGAAGTGAAAAAAAAAAAATTATTTGTTATACCTTTTCATGAAATGTTAATGTGAGTTAACTGACAGAAGGCATGGCACAGAAGAAACTGGTAGGCCAGTGGCAGGCAGTGTTTGCCATTTATCCCAATATGATTTATGAGCAGAGCAGGCTAATGAGCTTTCTTTTTGTATGAGCAATTTTTGCTTTGTGGCTGACGCTATCCTTAAAGCTTGTATCAGTTCAGTTGATGGGGCACTTGTAACCTTATAATACCTTGTAACTCTATTTTGTGGCATAGCCAAATAACATATAAATGATAACTTAATTCTTAAAAATCTAAAGGACTGATACAGTGTTCTAATTAGAGAATAGAATACATTATGACGCAGTATGATTATACGTTTGCCATTTACCTGCGGAACGGATACTACGGGAACATTCACTATGACATTCTTTTTTTTTTTACAAATTTGTGATGCCCCTAACAGATAGGTCTTCCATGTGTATCTATCAGTTACAAGTTCAGTAGGATGGACAGTGTTCTCATTAACCCATTCACACCGGATGCTGCATGACGCAACATTCTAACTCCCGCCTGTTGCTGCATAGCGCAACATTGAATCTCCTGCTGGTGGAGGCTTAGATATTAAATTTTGGTAGACGTTGACAATTTTTAGTATTTTTTCAGAAAACCCTCAGGAAATAAGATTATTTAGTCATGCCATAGGATTCTATAGGCGTTTTTAGTAGGCATTTTAGGAGTAAATGGGTTAATCGCCAATCTCTGCAAAAACATCATACTCAAGGAGGCCAGCATGTCATGCCTAGGTTTAACATCTGTTATCCTGCAGCAGTATAAACAGGTGTTGCCTCTAATCCTGGGATTTTCCTCCCTTAAGTGCCTTGCCTAGTTTAAGGTGCATCCACTGAGATGAAGATGGCTCTGATAAAGGCCAATAAGGAAAACTATAACCTTTTTGAAAGCCCCACTCAAAGGGAAGTTAAATAAGCCCTTCTGTTCCGTGGGGACTAATCCAAGAAACTACACAGGATGTCCTGTGTGGACTATTCTTGGCAGGAGTGAAACGGGTAAAAATAGTGATCCTTCATCTGGTTTGAGTCAGATATCTGCATTGGTGAGAGTCGGTGGGGTTTACGTATGTGGTCCTCCCCTGCCAGATATGGGACAGGATATGGGGAGGGATAATCCTCGCAGGCAGAGGCGAGTGGTGTCACGGTCTCGTGGACAGCCTGTGGGTTCCCCACATCAAAGGGGCCCAGTTCATAGGCAGGCCGGCTGACAGACAGAGGAGTCGACAGGGGCTGGGGTTCATTTAGGGAGACCTAGCGCTTCAAAGACCTTCATTTGGCTCCCCCTCCACGTCCTCATTGAGGACAAAGGGGGATCTATCGCTCGTCATATCCTTCAAAATGAAATGATGGGCAATCACTTCCTCATCAGTTACGGAAATCATTTTCACCTCCGTATGATGTCAGGTGTTGGTAACAGTGGTAAAAGCTCTGGGAACGTCTTTGGGGAAAGAATCTCAGAGCTACTGCTGGTATTACCTTTTGTGGAATACTTAATCTAGTCTGCTTAACATTCTGGTTGCAGTCGTGGAAAGTCATATACTTTCGGGGAAGTCTCTCAAACTATCCTAAGCAATGAAAATGTAATTTCGGTCTGAAATAAACAGTCGGTAACTCCCCTAAAGCCAGGCAGCACTATCAGTTAAAAAGTCAGTGTGAAACACAAACTAACATTACCTCTAACACCTTTAAATGAGTTGTAAATTAGGAACATATAGCCTGGATGCCAGCTGAAATTAGCCCCGCCCACAACATTTGAAGTTGGGAAGTTCGGTCTGGACTCGTTCTTGTTCTGGAGCCTGAACCAGAGCTGTTCGGAGTCACGGTTCGGATCAGAACTCCTGAACGGTTTTGTTCAGAGCTGAAAATGCAACTGTGTTTGACAAAGGACGGATGTAGGCTGCTAGTGACAAAATATTAGCTTTCAGTATGGTACAATGTCTTTGTAAGTGACATTTAAACAAAAAGTGTTTAATTCTTCCCGGTTCTTAGATAGATAGATAGATAGATAGATACTTTATTGATCCCCATGGGGAAATTCAATTGGAAATTCAAATTCTTCCTAATAAAAACGCTGTTTCTAAAAGGTAGACATTTATTATTGATATTATTTATTAGATTAGATTTTGCTATTACGTCTGTGTACAAGATATTGACAGTGCAATAACCAAAAAATAATGTTAAGGCATTTGTGGAGAAGCCCTGTATTAGTTGAAATACGCACCATAATCACATCCCAATGAAGCAGTATCAGACTCAAATTCTGACTAGGCTTAGGAACATATTGAATAATGCTGCTTTTGTCTTTTGTTGAGTTTTTTTTTGTGGTTAGTGTTTCTTTAAAGATGGATGCTCTGTCTTATGATAGCAACTTTCTTCCTTTGCAGGGTTCTGCTGGCTAGCTCAGTCCTCAACCTAGCTGAACTGGTGGCTCTTCGCCCTGACCTTGGTCGCCTGAGGAAAGTGCTCTACTTTCACGAGAACCAGCTGATATATCCTGTCAGGAAGGCCCAAGAAAGAGACTTTCAGTACGGCTACAACCAGGTCCTGTCATGGTAACGGTTGCTATTGAGTTCAGCGTGTTTCCGTAAATTACACATCTAAGATGAGAAAACATCTATTCTGATTATCTGTTGTTCATCAGCAAATATTGTACTCTATTAAAGAAGATTCAGCCCAGGCAAAGGTCAACGTTCAACTTTGCGGCAGAACTTTTGCTGTGTTAATATTGTTATTTGCTACTGTACAGGTTCATGGTTGTAGTAGCTACCTTTCCCTCGGTTGCAGCTTAGCGAAACTAGGTCAGTTGCACCTTCCCTACCCTGTTTGTCATTGTATCTAACATGTGTGACTTTCCAATGACTAGATTACTGGTGATGTAGAGTTTTAGAACTGGTGTCATTTGTATGTGCAAACTGCACAGTCATCGCTTCTCCTGGCAAGCTGACAAACAGTACCAAACAGAAAGTATGATGACGGATGAGGAGACTTATCGGAGAATCCCTGTATGATTAAGATCTAGCCAAACAGCAGTCTGTGCTAAGGAAACAGTGCTGAGTGTGGTGGGGAATGGTACTGTGACAGATTGTCTGTGGTTAGGTGGCGATGACATGGGAGTGTTTACTCTGTATGTGCGTAAGACGCAGGTCTTAATGAGACAAAGACCTTTGATAGCTTCTGTATTTGTTGGTGCAGGGCTGTAACTTGGCACAGGAGTCGTCGGAGGACCGGGGTAGGGGGAGTATTGTCCAGATAATGACTTCAAGACCATTCAAACAGCCTTTTGAATATATCCCATTAGATGTAGTGTCATAGTCACTGGTGATGATAGAGTCCATGTACTGTTATACCATATATATTATTATAATATGTTATAGCGCCTATATAATACATAACTATTTAGTCGGGGTGTCATGATCAATGGTAAATCTGTATTACAGGTCAAATGAGATGCATAGCTAACCAGTGCTGTGACATGTAACAGTCGAATGAATGAATGAATGAATGAATGAATGAATGAACAGATAGATACATTTCAGACATTATTGGATCATGTCTCTGTTATGGTGCAAAAATAAAAAACGAAGGGAGCAAGCCTTCTGTTGAGTTTACTTGAGCCTTGCTTTGATGTGCTTCCATGCATCTCCAGCATGATGCCATGGCATCTAGTTTTAGCCAGTCCCTCTTCTCTTCCAGCAGTAGAGCCAGACACTGGTCATGCCTGCTGTAGCTCTCTGAGTCAGTTAGATGCCTTCCTGCATTTTGAAATGGCTGAAGAGAAAATGTGATGTCTCCTGATTAATCAGCATTTGGTTTGCAATAATTGGCAGAAATGACATAATTAAGGCAATCACAATATTTGATTATCAATTATTTGGATGACATCAAAAATCAAACTATTGTTTTTAGATTGCTTGCCCTCATTAGCTTGCATCAGGTTTAGCGTCAAGCCAGACTAAACATGCCATGTTTTCTAGGACATTCTGCAGACACCCAGCATGCTGCAAAAAAAGCATGACTTATAATATGAAATAATTCATTGTTTCTTTTTTTTCCCTCAGCTTGGTGGCCGATTCAGTCTTGTTCAACTCCACCTTCAACATGGAGTCCTTCTTGACCTCCATGTCATCCTTCTTCAAGGCCATTCCAGACCACCGGCCCAAAGACCTGGACTGCCTCATCCGGTCCAAGTGCCAAGTGCTCCACTTCCCCATCCGATTCCCCGATGTCACAAGGTCAGCCTTCTTATCCCGAGCGACAGCAATTTGCCTTCTAGGGATCACAGAGCCACTGATTAAAGAAAGCAGTGCATTCACTCTTAATCCGACCCAGAAAGCTGATAGAGTTTGGGAGCGTGGTTAATGGCAAATCTGCAAAGTTGTGTAAGAACGTGATTAGAATAGACAGCTTTAATATCCTGTGAGTATCATTTGCTCACACACACAAACACACACACACAAACACATGCACACATGCACACATGCACACACACACACAAACAGACACATACAGACACATACACATCAAGGCAGTCACAGGCTTGATTGTCATATGTTTGTCGCCAGATTATTCTGGTAGCTCATTTCAACATGCATGTTTTGGTCTTTACTTGTGTATTCCTTGTCATGCAAAAGCATTTCTCTTTTTTTGCTCTCTGTTTGCACTGGTACTGGTTCTCGAATAGGAGCTTGTTTCAGACGTTTTGTTTTCTAGCGAAAAAAAAACCCACATGGATTCTCTGAAACACCATCACAACGTTTTCCATTTAAACTGCCGCTGTTTAGCGTCTCCGGCTTGAGCGTCGACCAGAGAGGTTCTGGCATGGACGTCAGGTCACCTCTTGTGGCCAATCAATTGGCTCCAGGACTCCCTTTATTAACTGTCGTCTCGGATCAGCGGTGAGGGGTGGTACTTTTTTATTGCCCTGTTCCAAAACAATGTACAGTGAAGCCATCCAAACCCGCTTGCTCGGCTCAGCATGCCTGCTTCCCATTAAGGGCCAAATCAACAGCAGCCCGTCGCAAACATGAAAGTGACAACATCACAACATGGTTTCAGTTTGATTCTAAACATTGCAGAATGCTATTTTTCCTTTTGATTTAATTTTAGATTGTGTGCCTATTATTTATTTTTATTTGTTTTTTTTCTGGTCAGGTGTGAGGGGAGCTGCATATTTCTGATGTTTTTTTTCTTCCCCCAAGCACAAAACATGCCCACAGTGTTTTCATTGGTTGCATAGCATCGAAAGGGGAAAAATCCATAAACAAATGATGCAGTTTTGAAGCAGCGCTTTACTCTCACTTTTTTCCCGAAGCTTTGCCCTTTTGCGTTTGGGCCCCTAAACTGCCGTGTCTAGATAGGAAAGTCAGCTCGGCTACACCAAAGAGCACACACACTGTTGCGAGGGAGCACTTGAAAATGTGTTGTGACTAATTATTTAAAGCTACCCTGAGGAGGAGCGAGTTTGTGGAAGTGTAAAGTGGATTGAGGATGCCTGAGGTGGCTCTGTTATCGGGGGACTTCACCGAGCGAGACTTTGTCGAGGTCCGTCGCAGTTTGTGTCACACTGAGCAACAGAGAAAACACAAAATAAGGTTGCAACAAAATGTCTGATATTTTCAGACTAGAAATAATATTGTCAGCTCTCTTTTTGACTTCTTTAGGGAGCATACTTTAGGGAGAGGAGTGCTAGTCATGCATTGGGCTCTACAGGAGCCAGGCATAATGTGGATTGAAGGAAATTAGACTTCCATAATTAAAATGCTGTTTTGTGCACGTATTTTGTCTTGTAGTTTTCTGATTATGTCTCTGAAGTGTGTGTGTGTGTGTTTGTTTGTCCATGTGTAAATGTGTGTGTGTGTGTGTGCGCATGTGCATGTGTTTGCATGCTTGTGTTTCAATGTACATATCAGTGCTAAGGAATGTTGCAAGTGAGCTGACACTGATGACACAGGGCTGTTGCCCAGAGTGTTTCTCAGCTCATTTTCAGATGGTAATTTGCCTGATCCAAAGCAAACTCACAGAGTGTAAGGAAGCGATTATATGCATGGCCTACCCCTTAACATGCCCGCGGTCCTTTTCTGAACCAAGCGCGTCCAGCCTTTTCAACAAAAAAAGAAAGAAAGGAAAAAAGGAAAGAAAGAAACAGCAGAAAGAAATCAGGGAGGAAAATTACTCCAAAATGGACGTGAAATACATTTCAAAATTTAGATAAAGAATAATGGAATAAATACATGAAGACTAATCTCCTGGTGTTCAGATTTGCATATATATATATATATATATATATATATATATATATTATATTTTATATTTTAAATTATATTGGATCACCACATGTTAGGACTTGAAACTGACTTGATTATCAGCCAGTATAATTTGTCTTCCATCTACATGCACTTCAATTGCACAACCAATAGCGCTTCACTCTCCAATCAATTCAAGCCAGAATTGATTATAAAAATTGTCAAAAGTTACTATACTAACGTAGTAAGTGTTGCTTCATAATTGCATAAAAGTCAGTACAATATATGTCATTATGATAAATCATATTGCATATTGACTTACTTTGACATCTTGTAAAATAATTCAGATGCACACAGTATTTCCACCAAGACGTTTCTAACACATCTTTGTCCAGATTTGGTTGTTAGTTGTGTGTGGAGAATAGCTAAGATTCCCTCAATGAACGTCACTGTTGCTGAACAGATTTTTGTTGTGCGTGTCGACACTGAGTTAGCTTTGTTTCATCTGCATTACCGTCCATCTATCAGGAGGCCTTTGAGACGCGAGGACTGGTAATTTAATAGCCATTGACCTTGGCCAGCAGGAGGCTGTGGCTGCTGCCCATGCCACCTCATCAATCTTTCCCAACTTTCAGACCGGTGGCTCTGTTTTCTTTCCCTGCTCTTTGTGGAGTCTGTCCACCGTGCTCCGCTTCCAATAGTCTGACTTCGGGATAATAAAATCAAAGTGCACACGTGACGAGCAGGTGTCGAATTTAAGGGCTTCAGCCAAAATGATAATAAACAGCAGGGAGAAGGCAAGTTAGCCCGGGACATTCGTAGCATGTTTACACTTGCTATGGTTTCTCTCCCCTATTATGCAAAGTCGATTCAGTTTCCATAGCAGTTTAACATTGTGTGCTTGCTACAGAAAGGGCGATATGCACACACAATGCCAAGATTGATGATCATTAGTGGGCTTTTGTAGCGGTGTGTGCCTTTTTGGTCTTCCTTTGTAGACAAGTATGCTGCAGTAAGCATAGCCTTAAATAGCTCGGTCTCTTTGAGGTTCCAGAAAAGTGCGGCGCAGTTAGCACGCAGATGTATGTATTCACCGCACGTCTGAGGGACCTGAAAAGGCTTGTGTGTCGACTTGGAGGTCAGGTTTTCATTAGCTCTGTTAACTCGCTGCAGATAACTGAAGCTACTTTAAAGTTGATTGAGAAAAGGGTGGGGTGGGGGTGAGGGGGTTGGCTACTTTTAAAAGGTTTTTCGTGAAGTGACTCTCTCTCTCTCTTCCGAGCAACTCTGTCTTTCCAGGTCTCAAATGACTGACTGGCGGAATGAGCCGGTAACTGAAGCAGATGGCAGGATATCCTGCTGTAGAGATTCCCTCCGAGAAAGTTCAGACGGGAGATGGGTGCTATCTGTCTTGACTCTTGCCTTGAGTTTTGAAGGCCGACATGTCTGCATGATCTTCTTTAATACAGCGTGTATACTTCTCTTTGCAGCATCACAGGTCCCATGGGGAAAAAAATGGAACATTTGAACTGTTATGAAACTGAGTCTGTGCACAATCACATTGATAGCAGAGATAACATGTTTCCCATTAAAGAAGACACACTCTCTGGCAAGGTCCTAGGTGCAGTCGTTGCAAAAGTCTTGTGCCCTCCTCTCCGCTCGGGGACCACCAGCCTCATGGCCCTCTGCGGAGGTCAATCACATCGACAGCACTTAGCACCCGGCACCAAATCCTCAAACAACCCCGGCGATGCAGCGCACAGCTCTTTGATTACTCTTAGTCAGGATGAGGGCAGCGTGAGGGATCTATCTCTCCTAATCACACCGAGGACATTTAATCACATTGGTGGAAGACAGCAACATCTGGTAGGCACCTTTCAAACAGCATCCCCCCCCACACACACACACACGCACACACCACCCCACCCGTTCGCTTATTTGACAGCTCCCACCTCCCTGTCGTCCCAGGGACGTCTTGAAAAAGGATCCCCCTCTCGCTTTTTTTGCCTGCGTCGCACAGGGCTTCTCAATATGTACCCAGTGAAAATAATTCAATGGTAAAACCAAAGGTATGGCACGCCTCAGATCTCTGTCTTTGCGTGTGCCAGGGCGGCCACAATTGACTCCATATGGCGCTTTGATGTTGGGGGAGCTCGCTGTGATGAATAGAAACGAATTAAGGATCAAACTCTGCATCAGTGATTTTGTCCCAAACTTTTGCAAACAAAAATGGCCATGGTTTCAGGGTGATTATAATCATGACAAACAGGTATTTACCAAACAATAGTATCAATACAAGATTTCTGTTGCTGTAGGAGTCGTTCTACTCCTGATGAAATGAAATATGCTGCGATGTTGACATATGTAACGCACACAACATTAGACGTGTTCACGCCATAAACCCCAAATAGAAAAGCGGCAGAATCAAAATATGTATGAATATTGTAGTATGCTTCAGATTGGTCTGAGGCAACTGGGAGACGTGACGTCAGCCCTCACAAAATATTTATTATTCACAACAATACTGTGTTGTGTAGGAGGTCTGAATATCTTTGCTGTTCGGTTGTGCATTGTTTCTTTCAGCTTAAACTTTCTCAGGATATCCTGAACAAGCAATTTTGGGAGCTGAACTGAGTTTTAACAACTGAGACATTGGCGCCACTTGCTTGCTGTTACTGAACCATATTTTTACCACAGTAACATCATTCACAGTCAGTGGTGTCAATATCCAAGGCTTTGATAGGCATAATGTTAAAGCCTGGGAACATGACATAATTACGCTTTGCTTTTTATTTTAATTACGGTTTTTAATTGTGAACGCATGAATTAAGAGCAGATTGAAAACCATGTTAAGAAGAGTTACTTCTGAGTGCTCTAGCCCTCCCACCCTCCATACATGTAGTTTACATACATGATCATTATTGCTAATCAAGCTTTGGCTGGCTTTTTTCCAATTACCTTATTCATCTGGTAGTTACTTGTAGGTCTGTGGTGCATATAACATACTGATTTTTTTTGTTTATTGTTAATTTTCTGCCTGTGGTGATCTGTTATTATTATCTCTTATTATTATCAAAATTAAATTTGGTGTCCAGGTTATATTTGTAAGAGTATCAACATGCCACACATAGCAGATGTCCTGGCTTATGCAACACTAGTGAAATCTGCTTGTTCCCGATGTCAGATTTTGGAAGCCATATGTTAGTTGCATAATACCATGAATCCATCGTGCATTTTTGCATGCACCAACTCAACACAGTTGGGTCCTTTGTTGCTATTGTGGTGATGTCACAGTCACCCAAGCTTGACAGAAGTCACAACAACCACCCTTCCCCTTACCCTCCCGTTAGCAAATCGCCTAGTTGCCTCTATATAATGGTCATCTCGTCCATCCCAAAGAGCGCAGGCCTTCTACCCCTGGAGCCTTTGAGGTGGGGCTTTTCATCCTGATGCCAGTACGGGAGGACCAGTGTCACCGCCTAATGTCAGGACACTGGCTATACTGATGGCATTTGACTGAAGGGTCAGAGCGTAATGACGAGTGCAGAACTTAATGTGCTCTAATGAACGTCTCTGTCCACGCCACTGAGGATCTCTCTACCCGTCGGGTGCCCCACTCCCTTCCGTCGGCCAGTGGCCTGGCGTAGTCGACCTCTCTCTCTCTCTCTCTCAAACTCTCTCTCAAACTCTCTCTCTCTCTCTCTCTCTCTCTCTCTCTCTCTCTCTCTCTCTCTCTCTCTCTCAAACTCTCTCTCTCTCTCTCTCTCTCTCTCTCTCTCTCTCTCTGCCTCATTTGGACACCAAGCACCAGCGATGAGGAGAGAGCTAAAAATGACGTCTCGCTCAGAACGTTCCGTCCTCTGGCCCAGACAGGTCAGACAGGACCTCCGCTCGAGCACAAACCTTTGCGTGACCATTTTTTCCACCGTAGTGAGGCTACAGTAGTAAGGTCTCCGTGCGGTGCGGTCGCCCGGTCCTGACGTGCTTACTGGGCAGGAGCTGCACCCGATTCCCACTCCGTCTTCTTCCCCTCTCAATCTCTCAGCCAACACCCCCCTTTCCCCTCAAGCCTCAAGATCAATGGCATTTGTCATTAGCCCGGCCCAAGAGAAACTCTTGTGATTATTGCCAATAAAGGAAATTAGATCAAATGATTTTGGACTTTGATTTTCCCCCCACCTCCGTCCCTTCGCATTTAATCAAATGTAAGGTAAAGTCATCACTGAAATTGCTGTTGATTTATAAATAAGGTAATTGGTGGCATTCTCCCTAAGTACCTCTCCCGGTTGGTGGCCACGCCAGTGTTTTTATTACCTAGTCAAAACCTCCTCATTTAATTTTTAAAATGGCCCTCCAAATGAAATTTTCCCAGGGGATCGTAAGGCAGCTCCATCGGTCATACCTTCCTACAAGTATCTTCTTGTCATTCCTTTGCAGTGTCTCTATATTAGCTCGCCTGGTGTCCTTGCTAGTTACTTAATTCATCCATCCAAATCAGGCTCTGGCAGATTTATTAGTGGTTAATCAGGTTTAGGTGAACTGTTGAAGGGTCGTTTGATGGCTACATTTAGTCTTAAATCTTGTGAGTCATGCTTCAACTCGTTCTATTAGTACAGCTTGTGTCTGATTGTAATCCTGCTTTTGGCATTAAAAAGTAAGCTTTTTAACAGCAATCAAACTCAACGTATACCCATTTTTGGCAGAACCAAGTTTATACTATTTTAGATGATTTCTGCAGAACTTCTCCTGACGAAAAAAAGGCAACCTTACAAACGCCATAAATGTCTTCTGCTGGAACTTTGCTGCTAAATCTGTTTGCAGTAATCCATCATGCCGTGCCGTCAACCTTACCGCGGGGGTTTTGGCTCGAGGACAAGCCCTTCAGGACATGTCGGCATGCAAACATCTTTGCTGTTTCTCCCATGTTCGAGAGAAAGAACTCTGCTCAGACGGAATTTAGCATCCTGCATCTCATGAGGTGAGATCGGACCAGAAAAGGAATAATGTGTCAGCTGAAGTGGTGTGAGGGTCAGTCTCTACTGAACCCCCCACTCTAACCATGCTCAGAAGCATGTTGTGGCTGTGTTGACATGGGAAGTGAAGCACAGCACACATCAACCCCCCCCCCCCGTACTAACAATGCCTTCTATCCTCATGCTGTGGTTGATTAAACAACTTCTCCAATGAGGCAAAGAGAAGTTGCATCAACAGCCCCGTTGCGTTCAGTTATAAATATTTTGCACATGCCCACACTTACACATACAAACAGACTCACTTTTACACTCACTCACGAATATTCACACACACACAAAAACACACACATTTTTCAGACAAAACACACATTTTACTCTAGCACAGACACAGACACACACACACATAGGCACACACAGACACTCACACTCATATACAGACACACACTTTCACACACACAGACACACACACACACAGGGAAATGATTTGTCATATTTATTTGTAAAGAGGATAACTTTAGACGACCGTGAACTGCATGTTGACATGACAGTTTTCTGCCCCCAAAAATACACATTTCAATGTTACGGTGACATAGTTTTATGTGCTGTTGCTAGCTTAGCAGCTGTGGTCGCTGGGTTTCTTTTTGTACAGTGAAGCCTGGTTTATGGCATTGCCCTCTGTTCTGCTCCACTGAGAAAAATAATAGAGACTGGGTAAGGGAGAAGGAATCTCGCTCTTGACCAAAGTTAATTGGATGGAGTCCATCGCACAACCAGCAATTAGGAATCCTTGCGTTGCCGAGAGGAGCCTGTGGACTTTGTTCAAAGAGGGACAAAATAAACTACTTTCACTATTTTATGGATTACTTTTGGCAGTAAATCACTTTTGTTCAACTCTTTTTTCCCCTTTCTCTCCCTTACTTTCATTTGAAATGCACTCTGCGGTTCGAAGTATGTACCTCGCATCAATCTTGGAATATTTACAGTGCCTCTGCGGGAAGTGGCCGAGCATCTCGGCTTGCATGGAAGGGAAGCATGAACCTGAGTTGTGTAGCTTCTTTTTGTCTGAACTGCGAATGCGGTCTTCTTTCTCTGATGTGATTATTTCTCCCCAACGTTGCACAACACTCTAAGCCTCGTAATGGACACTGGCATTCACAGAACCTCGCCCTTTCACCTTATCCTGACCGCTTACATGACCATACAAAACGAGAAGCATTCTCACTGAAATCACACAGGTTTTAATGTCATTAATGTTGTGTACTTGTTACATGATACACTTCCTGACCAAAGCGAAATCTAATTCCACTCCTGCAATTGACAGGTTCCTCCCAGAGCATAAGCTTCGCCGCAGAGCCACAGGGTCACACATGAGTTGTGCAACAGGAGTTCCTCAGGACATATCTTCTCACGGCCATTTGAGTGTGCCAGCATCAAGGTATGCTTTCCACAATAGCATCAAATAATTGAGCTTGTGCTAATTAGTCTCTGCAGAACATGAATGCATTCCTTTACTTAATAAAGTAGAAGTTGTGTTTTGTAGTGCCTTAGATGTTATCTGTATTCTAGGTGCTCCATACTGTAGAGAGCAAGTCAGTGTAGAGGCACTAACAAACTCACACAAAAGAAGTAAGTTTGTCAGATATGTACACACGCATTTGTTTAACCAACTCTTTGTTGACATCCTGTGATTGCCATGAAGCTCATCAGAGGCGTCCTCTACCTCTGAAGAGGGGCCTGTGCCGAGTGAGCAGCAGGGTGCTGTGCTGACCCAGGAGCCCCAGAGGGTCACGGCGGATCAGAGGGGGCCTGAGCGGCAGCAGCCCCCCTCCTGCCCACCTCAGGGCAGCCACACGGGGCCGCAGCCGCAGCCGCCCCTCCACATCGTCTGGCCACACCGCTGGTAAGTAGGGCCACATGGGTGCGCGCACACACACACACACACACACACACACACACACATAAAAACACATCTAGACAGATAGACACACACACACACACACACACACACATAAAAACACATCTAGACAGATAGACACACACACACACACACACACACACAAACACACATAAAAACACATCTAGACAGATAGACACACACACACACACACACACACACACATAAAAACACATCTAGACAGATAGACACACACACACACACACACACACACACACACACACACACACACACACACACACACACAAACACACAAACACACATAAAAACACATCTAGACAGATAGACACACACACACACACACACACACACACACACACACACACACACACACACACACACACATAAATGAAAATGAAAATGAAAAATGAAAATGAAAAAAACTCACCTAAAGACTCATGGCCCACGTGCATGGACAATGCATAAACACATGCACATGCATGCATACGTACACAAACACATGCACGCTTGCAAAGAGCAGCACACATTAACACACACATTAACACACACACACACACACACACACACACACACACACACACACACACACACACACACACACATAAAACACATCTAGACAGATAGACACACACACACACACACACACACACACACACAAACACACATAAAAACACATCTAGACAGATAGACACACACACACAAACACACATAAAAACACATCTAGACAGATAGACACACACACACACACAAAAACACATCTAGACAGATAGACACACACACACACACACACACACACACACACACACACACACACACACACACACACACACATAAATGAAAAATGAAAATGAAAAATGAAAATGAAAAAAAAACTCACTCAAAGACTCATAGGCCCACGTGCATGGACAATGCATAAACACATGCACATGCATGCATACGTACACAAACACATGCACGCTTGCAAAGAGCAGCACACACACACACACACACACACACACACACACACACACACACACACGCATGCATGCACACACATGTATAATGAATGCACATGCATTGGAAGTAGATGCAATACAACCCCAGTTCACTTCAGTAGCAGCTGAGTTCTGTAGTCATCCTTTGTCAGCATTGATCAGTGGAGGCATTTGTTTGATTAAAAGGAATCAGCTCCAAGGGAACAACATGGGACTCGAAGCCTTTCATGGGCTTGCCATGGGATGTTTGATATCCGTCGGAATTTCAAGGTTACTGCCGCGTCGTCCTGCCCCAGCCTCTCTGAAGCAACTGGAGCATTGGAACCAGATTTCTTGCTGGTGGCACAGGTTCTCCTCTCCACGTATCAAAGGCCTCGCTATGCCGAGCGCAAGGCGCAAGCTGTTTATCGGCATATCAAAACGGTCCGAGTGCTTTTCAAACACACAAATGCGACGCTGGCCCGTGAAAGCCTTTGTTACCTTGCGATGCTTTTGCTTTGTGTTGTGTGTGTTTTTCCGCTCCCAGGCACAGCAGAGCATCAGCCTCAACAAAACAGTCATGCAAGCTCTAATCTGAAGATTATGTCGTCAACCCATCGTCCAATGAAAAGGACCTGAAAATACCTCCATCGCCAACCTAGGGGCAACAGCCCCTCAATCACCCCCACAACCCCTAAACCCCCCCCCACCTCCCCCAACCCCCCCACAACCTCCCCCAAACCCCCCACAACCCCCCACAACCCCCAAACCCCCCACAACCCCCAAACGCCCCACCTCCCCCAAACCCTTACCTCCCCATCCACGGAAAGTTACGTGTGTTTTGGGTAAAGGGGTTTTGTTTGACAGCGGTGGACGGGCATGGAAAATGGGTAGCGTGCTTCTTTTTGGGACAACAACATGCATAGGAAAGCTACACTAAAGTGTTGTTGGATCCATTTTGGGCCTGCAATGGGCTCTTTGAAGCAGTTTTTCCTCCAAGGCAGCAAGATAACTTTGTTGTTTTTTTCCATCCCTGTGTGTTGTGTTGTGTTTTGTTTTTGTCTTCATGCTCATCTAGTCCTTGTTGTCATAACTCAAATGAAGAGGGAGCGTCTGAAGTGGCCTAAACCAGGGCCAGGTCTGTAATCAAAACTTGATTCTGAGAACACTACTCTCTCTCCCTCCCTCCCTCCCTCCCCTCTCTCTCTCTCTCTCTCTCTCTCTCTCTCTGTATCTCTCTCTCTCTCTCTCTCCCTCCCCCTCTCTCTCTCTCTCTCTCTCTCTCTCCCTCTCTGTATCTCTCTCTCCTTTTCCCTTTCCCTCTCTCTCTCTCTCTTTCTCTCTCTCCCTTTCAGTTTCTCTGCCAGCACTCAGAAGACGTCGCCTCGCTCTGCTGGGTGTAGGAGCATCGCCGAGTTCTGTTTTGCAAGGGAAGGTTGGAGTGGTGGTGGTGGTGGTGGTCGTGGTGGAGGAGGAGGGTGGATGGTGGAGGGGGGTGTATGAGAAAATATTTGCAACCCTCAGGGCTCATCTGTGGTTTTCATCCAAGCTAAAATATCTTCCACTCTCCAGATTTTTTGACGGTTCTTGGCACCCGCACAAAAACCAAAGAGCATTGTATCTTCTCCTCATCTGCCATAGATTGGTTGAAGGAGTACGGGGTGGGATGAGTCCCCCAGCCCCCACCACCACCCCATTCCCCCCTCCCTCTGCGGCCACATTTCTCCCCAGTGACTCCAGCGCTCATCTCTGGGCAAGACAAGCCGCGTCTGTCAACCCCCAAAAATGTCCCATAAATCAGATTTGCGAGCGCAGAGACCACCAAGTTCTAAATTGGCACAGAGGGATTTGTGCTGTGTTTGTTTGCGTTGCGTCTCTGTCGCTCACCTACAATACTCTTGTATCAGTGACAAAAGCGCCCGTTTTGTAATCTCCTCAAAACTGAGCAAAACACAGATGGATTATTACTCCCGACAACCAGGCTTCATAAACGTTGGCTTTATTCCGGGATAAATTAGAGTGGGAAAGAGCGCTGGACAGTGGAGAAACAGGAGGACGAGGAGGAGAGAAAAAAACGGGGGATTATCTTGTCGATTGGAGCCGTTGCACCCGCTGACAGTGTGTGCTCCATTTCATTCTTCCCTCGTTTTTTCCCTCTCCATCATCCCCCTTTTTGTCATCATCATTGGTTGCAGATTGTTAATCTGTGTGTGGCCTGGATAGGCGTTCATCCCCTGGATTACAGGACTGTCTTATTGCAGGCACTGGCCGGCGTGGCCCTGTTCAGAGATGCCACTGGGCCCTGGGAAGCTGTTTTCAGGTGGAAAATAGCTGGATTTTAATCCTATGGCTGGGCGAGACCTATGCCAGTTCTAAGACTGAAGGAAATAAAAACAGGCAGCAGGGGCAGGAGGCCTCGAGGGGGATTAAAAAGGTCTTTTAGTTTAATGCATAAATACACAGATAGGAGCACACCACCGGCGCTGAGTGAAGCACAGGATGGCCGCTCCGGAGTCCGCTCGAGCGTCCACTTTCACCAATAACTAGGACACCGTTTGATCAGATATCCGACTCCTACCCCCTCCCTCACCACCACCTCTTCATCCGCTCTGGCCGGTAATGACCACCGAGTGGCCGATGTGCACGAAAGAGTGCTGCTGACGTTCCCGCACCCTGACACGTGTCACGGTTGGCCAGAGTCCTGGGGCAGGGACTGTCCCCCTGGCACCTACCCACCGCCCGGCCTGGATGGAGCCCCCTGTGCCTTGTGTGCCTGTGCCCTGTGCCCTGTGCCTGGCGGGGGAGATGAGTGTGCAGTCAAGGGCATGATGCGATTGAGTCCTCTCTCTCTACCTCTCTCTCTCTCTCCCCCTTCCCTCCCTCTATATATCTCTATCCCTCCCTCTTTCACACTGTCTCTTTCTCTATCTCTCTCTCTCTCTCTTTTTCTAGTGCTACCATCACTGACCTTTTGTCATATGTGACCAGCACAGGGATGTTTAGAGGGGCTCAAATAGGGCTCAAATGTTTGACCACAGCTGATTAACAGGATATAGTGGTCAGTGATGTAAAACTCTGGGATGGAATGTAGTTGGCTGGCCAGTGTGTTTAATAATACACTGGATTTGTACTGTCCACTGTTACCGTTTCACAGCCACAGCGAGAAGCGGTCTGGATTGTTTTGGCATCTTTTTAATCCACCAAACAGCATTTGTTCCAGTGGCATTTTCATTCGATTTGATTTCATTCCTCGCAACCTCAAGAGCCATCTGATTCCAGCTCTTTTGATATGTTTTGTCATGGACTGGCGAAGCGCCTGTCCCTCCCCAGCTATTTTTGACTGCCCAGACCAATCCCCCAGACGGAGCCCTTCGCTCAGCTTTCAAGTGTCCTGTTAATTAGCGCTTTCGCTAGCTGGTGATTAGCTTCGTTTTACGTGGCAGTTTGGAGTAAATAGAGTTTGAATTTTAAAATGCACCTCTCGGGTGCAACTTAAAGGGGAATATTTAATCATACACATCTAAATGAGAGGATCATATTCTTTTAGCTGGTGAAGGATGCCTACTAATGAGTGGTCTCGCTCTCCCCATAGGACGGCTGTATCTCTCTCCTTCTTCTCAGTTTATTTAGCTGCTAGGACAGGGCTCACTGAGGTCACAGGACAACTCAACTCCACACACAGACACACACACACACACACACACACACACACACACACGCCTAGATAGATTTTCTCCAAAGCCATAACTACTGGGTGCAGTATTTTGTGGCAAACGGATAAAGCCAACCTGTAATCAGCATCAATACAATTTTCCTGTCTCTTGGTTAAAGATGTTTACAGTATATGCTGTGGCTGATAAATCATTAAGAGGTAAGAAATTGCAGCACGTTGTGTTCTGTGATGGGAAGGTAATATATAGGTGGCTGTGCCAGTCCCTTTGTGTGATGATGCGCGTGTTTGTCCGAGTGATTTTGCTGAAGGTGATGTGACAGAGCTGAGGGGTGACCAGGATTCATTAGAGAAATTAGGTCAGTCTATGGAGGTCGCGGCTCCAAGATATAACACTGGGCCTGGCGGTGTGTGTGTGTGTGTGAGTTGTATGTAATACCCACAGTCGTTAGCGTGTCTCGGGATGTCCCCTTCACCCATGAGAAGGAAGCGGAGAACACAGGCACCTCTCTCTCTCTCTCTCTCTCTCTCACTCTCTCTCTCTCCCTCTCTCTCTCTCTCTCTCTCTCTCTCTCCCTCTCTCTCTCTGCACACCTCCACGGTCTCCACTGACACGTTAATTAACCCTCTTTGTTTGTGGCAGCGGTGGGGATGAATAGGGGGGGCTGTGTGTGTGTGTGTGTGTGTGTGTGAGTGAGTGTGTGAATGTGTGAGTGTTTGTGTGTGTGTGTGTGTGTGTGTGTGTGTGTGTGTGTGTGTGTGTGTGTGAGGTTAGGGGGGACATCACGGAGCTCAGTCATTTAGCAGGCAGACAGGCAGTCAGGCTGGTTAATAGGCATCCCCACGGCCACCCCCGGCTCTCCCCTGTGGCCCCCCGACTACCGCTGCTGCTCGCGCAAGGTAGTGGTGCTCCAACACCCGCCTGCCTCGGCGGCTGCGGGACGGAATCAAAGAGAGCGAGAAATTAATGAGGGAATCGGCTTTGCGCCACGGGGGAGAAACGAGCGAAGAAGAGAGGAGGAAATGAGGATAAATAAGCCTCCAATACCTCACCTAAGGAGCTTCCGCCGAGGTGGGGAGAAGGGAAGCGTCTTTGCTTAATGCTCTGCCGTTTGACAATTGTTTTTGACCTTCAGCAGACAGAGCCACACTCTCTCACCCCCCCCACCACCCACACACACACACACCCTTCACCAACCTCCCACCCCCTTGTCGACTGAGAGAAAACCCAATCTTTGTCGCAGAATTTCCGACTGACAAAAAAGCTTGGGAGCCAAATGGTTTTGTGCGAAAGAGGCTTAGAGGGAGAACGTCGTTCTTATTGCATGTAATAATGTAACTCCATAAGGATAATTGTACTGATCTACCATGTAGCGGACCTGAAGTGCAGGCGTCCTGCTTTTCTGACCTCGTTGTGGATTGACTTATCTCTTTCAAATGAACAAAAGAAGCAGTGCTGCACTGCAAAGTGTCCGCATTAGACTTCACCACAGTGCATTACAAATCCATGCAGATGTCTCTGATTTAGTTATTGTCATATTCGCACGGTATATATGGCCTGTGTTACTATTATTAACAACCATTAATTAGAGTCTAGAGGGCAGACAACAGTCATTACAATCTTGATAGCGTTACTTAATGAAAAGAAACAAATCATTAAAAATGGGCTTCGTATCATTAGTGTTCATCATTCTGTACTGTAGGACTCTTGAGAACTGATTGATCCCATATATTGTGCGTTAATAGTCAGGTCTCAGATGTCCTTATTAGGAATACCCTGAGAGTAAGAATATTCTCCAATGGGCTCATTTGCCTCCGAGTGCTACAGTCTGACTGTCTTCTGGAGAAGTCTTCCATTCCCTGTGAAAAAAGCTGTGTGTCATGCACTGGTAGTAGGAAGACAAATAATATCTCAACAGGACAATAGTGGAGGAAGAAAGTGTCTCACTCTCACACCGTATTTTATCAACCATTTTATTTATTTATTTGTTGTACAATACCTGTTTTATTGAAAATGGAGACGTTTCATTTAAAAACAAAACATCTGAGAGCCCTTCTTTCTGTGTGTGGATGGCTGTAGGGAGCATGATAAAGACCCAGAGCTGTTCTTTAGGACCCTGCTGAAGCTCAAAGAGAGAGGACTTCGCTTTCAAGTCTCCGTCCTGGGGGAGACCTTCACCGACGTGCCCGGTACTAACACTGCATTGGATAGACGACAGCGTGCCTCTCAGTCCTGATGAATTGATAGACGCTTGTTATATTGTCTCTAGTTACATTTGGTTTTTATATCTCTCTGCGAAATTAATTGTGTGCTAGGTCTCATTTATGTGCACATTTGATCAAATTGGCTCCGAGCATGATTTGTATTTTAGAGGCAATGTTGGAAAGCCAGCAGTATCCATTTGGATTTGCAAGTATTTAGGGCCCATTTGTGATTAGATTCAGTGGGGTGAAAGGTCACATGTTTTACCCATTTGTTCAGTGCTAAAGACATTTCTTAACTGGGAAAATACACTTCCCATTAGAAGATGATGATGCTATAATGGTTTCAGTACTCATCCAAATATTTATGTTCCCTTCATTTAATTAATCTACCAGTCACAGGGGCCTAGGGCAATAGCAAATTCAAAGGAAGCACACTCTCCCATATTGGGATGTAAAGTTTTATAGATATATAAACTGCTGAGACTAAAAAAACAACAACCACCATAAATTTCCCTCATATTTAGAAATTACAGTTATGAATGCTCGGAAGGCAATCACATTAAAATGCTTTTAATCCATTTTGATATTGTAATAGAATCTCCTTATTGATTATTTCACCTCTCATTTCTCCAAGTACAAAGTTGGGATGCCCTTCCTCTCTTGCGTAAGAAACATAAAAATGTCACATTGACTCTCATACGGTGTGCATTAGACTTCTTCATCTGTGTCCCTTAGGCATGACCTCACTATTTAGCTATGACTCTAAAAGCATAAAAGTCTTTAGAGGACCTCTTCATTGTTCTTCTGAAAGCTTTCTCCTCATGTGACTGAAACGTCCAACAGATATCTTCACGGAGGCCAGGAGAGATTTGGGAGACCACGTTCTCCACTGGGGTTTCATGCCCAGTAAGGAGGCCTACTTAGCAGTTCTGTGCAGCGCCGATGTCGTCATCTCCACAGCCAAGCATGAGTTTTTTGGAGTGGCCATGTAAGTGCTCTGTCCTTTCATTTCAATATGTTGAGAAGAAGACCTGCCTCATAAACCTCTGTCTAGGTTATTCATGAAATATTGATGTTTATCCCTATTTGCATTTTGATGTGAATGAAACACTTCTCCACAAAGTCCCATGAAAACATCTGCGTGTTTTGACGAGCCTGATTTTACCAACATGGAGGTAAGGTTCCCTCAAGGGGACTGTTAGATGTGTGGTCTGGCCAAGACACGATCTTTGAAGGCTCGTCCCTTGAAATATTGACCACCCCCTCACTCTACCCCTTGCACGAACTTCAGTCACCTGGGCTAGCCGTTTGATTCAGCCGACTCTGCCCATGGGCCAAGGTGGGAAGACTCTTTCAAAGCATTGGACCACCATGTCTTGAGGGCTGGAGCGGTCTCATCATAGGTCGGCTCCTTTCATTTCGGTGTGTATGCCTGCCCCTGACTGTAAACAAAGTGCAGACCAGGGCGCTACCGCTAAAGGCACCTGCAGAGGTAGGTTCGCTGTGATGCATGGGGAGCTTCGGTTTTGTCACCCTTTGGGAGAGCCATCTTAATAACTGAGGCGAGGGAGAGGGAGCTCCCCCTCTCCGTTCTCTTCAGTTGTGATTTTGCACAATGTAGACCACATTTCCACTATCAGGCCAAACAGTCATCATTGGGAGCACACTGTTTAAATTGTGGGAATGGTTAGCATTTCTTTTTCTATCTCTGTTGCTTAATGAGAACCAGGAAATATGAAAGAATAGCTACCATGGTGATAGAGCACAGTGGGCCTGCCAGAGTGTCCCCTGTATGCAATAAATTTGTGGCAGTTGTTATTATTGAGTCCCATTCTTTGTGTTGTATGACATATTAGTTGTTTTTCTTTTGGTTTTGTGGAAGTTTGCTAGAAATATTAACATGGTTCTAAACAGCAGTAGTTCAGCAGTTGTGTGCCTTGTATATATTAAGATAGGTCGTTGACATTGAGGTTTTTAGGTCAGTTTTTTTTTTCCGCATTGATTGCGAGCATGTTTTTGGTTGACTTCAGCAGCTTACAATGAATGCAAACCAGAAAAGAATGTAACATTCCAATCTAATCGTGTAGGGTTTGTGTGCTAGAACTTATTTTACTTTAGTCAGACAGTTGGAAGCACTTTCACTCAGAAGATACTAATAGATTTCTCCCTGGCTGGTTACTACAAATTTTAGAAAACAGTAAACCACTGACCCCGGCCTAAAGAAGAAGAAAGGAAAAAAATACTAATGTGATGCCGCACGAAAAAGCGAGCAAAAGAGCAAAAGTCCACTACGCCTCATGGACTGAGGTGTCACTAATGTGCTCCCTTCTCGTTAGTGTGGAAATTAACCTAATCTGATTAATTGTCGGCAGACGCCCCACTCACTGCCCCGCAGGAAAACAGTTAGTCAGCCGAGCAAAATGATCGGCTAATTATGTTTGAGATGAAAAGCCTGATAAGCGTTTGCATGCTCACACATTACCGCACTGACATGGAACTGACCTTAAGCAGTTTCCTGCGTCGTGCCATCCCCTGTCTGAAGGAGGTGGTGGTGGTGGTGGTGGTGGCTTTGGTGAAATGTGTGTGTCTGTGTGTGTGTGTGGGGGGGGGGGTACTTCGGCTCAGGCGCATCCATGGTGCATTAGGTCGTAAAGTCCAGTCGAGGTGAAGAGTAGAGCCACTGGTCACAAGTAGCAGTGCAGAGGCGAGGGGAACAAACAGAAATGTGCTTGGTCTATCATTGGAGTGAAAGAAGTATGCACTGTGAAGTATGCACTGTGAAGTATGTAGGAGAATAGTGAGGCTGCAAACATGGAAACATAAAGCCGCAGTGGTATAAGCTTCACCTTCAGTCACATTCTTTCCTCTCTTTGAAATCTCCCTAGGAACATTCAAATGGTCTGACCAAAAGAGTTAATTTGATGATTAAAAATGCATCGCAATAGCATGAGGAATGATGTAGCAAGATGGATGGCACCCTTAAACTTTAATGTCCGTTCTACAAAATATTTAAACAGCCAGTCATTTTCCTGAAGAAGCAATTGGAGTTCAAATAAGTTGAATCAGTGGAAATTGAAGTTGGTCACGGGGGTGGTCTCCTCACCCACTATAGTATGCGGGAGTTGGAAGCATTTACGATACTCCTGAAAGCTTGTGATGTTATCAGGCCCGTGGCTCATGGGTAGTGCGTTCTTATCCGTATCCATTATTGTAATGTGATTGGGTGAATGTAATGATTTTGGAACTGCATTAATTGAATGTGCTGCCATGATTCATACTGTGCACATAATTCTTTGATAAACAGGATCATGGCAACATGAGCAGCAGGGTCCAGTCTCTCTGCGTAAGAAGGTTAAGGTGCATTACACAGGCACGTTTAATCTGATCAGGCTGCGTGAGGTTTATGCCATAGATCCTGTCATGTTGTCATTTGATGAGATGGTTGTTTGCTTACTCTGCTTTCCTCCTGACCGTCTCTTTGTTTTATTTCAGGCTAGAGGCGGTCCATTGTGGATGCTATCCACTCTGTCCAAAGGCTCTCGTTTATCCAGAAATTTTCCCTGGTAAGACAAGTAGATTATAGGTTCAATGGAGGGAGCTCTGTACAAACATTTGCTTGGGACACGGGAGCATAGATGCACACTTAGATACACTAAGAATATCTCTACAAAAGCACATATGGGTCATGGACTCACATACTGTTTTCACTCTTGCTGTGACTGGAAATTTGACAGCATACTGTGGATAAATCCATCCACGGTCTTCAAAGATCTTACATGATAGAATTATTTCTAATTGCAAAAACGTGAATGTGCTATAAGCAAAATCCAAACTGGTTAAAAATCTTGACTGCTGCCAGTGCCACCAGTGCTCTGTGGAAGAAAAGGTCTCCATAGGCTCTGCTGCTAATCTTTTGGTAGAGTTTGGCTGCATCAACAGAGCATGAAACTTCCAGTAACGGTCATTCTGGCCAGAGGCTTTTCCTGTGCACAGCACGGGTTGGTTACCAGGACGTTTGCACAGAAGTTAGCCAGAGATGCTGAAGTCAATTACAGGCGCTTCTAATTTCTTGTTTTGGTGGGGTCTGTTTGATGAAGCTACCATGACAGAACAACTGGGTGGTGATAAGTGTCGTTGATGTGTCAAAGTTTTGGGCCAGATAAAAGTTGGCCACAGTGTTTCTCATATATATATATAATATATAATATAATAATGCTGTTTCATAGTCTCTTGGAGCTGAACAGTGGGTGATTCCTCACAAGGGATCCAGAATCCACTGGGCTGGCATGACATCTAGTTAAATAAATAACTAATAAATATCTAAATCGTACCACAGTTCAATAATGTAAAACATGGGCCCAGCATGCAGTGCTGTACATTTTTAATGAATGAGACTAAGAAACTGGTATCTTATCTGCACTTTGAGGTTTTTTGTCTCATGAATTATGTATTGTGTTCCCCCTCCCTTCTCCCTCTCTCTCACTTTAGCGGAGTATCTCTACTCCACACCTGAGCAGCTCGGCAAAAGGCTGCAGGGATTCTGTAAGAGACCCGATGTAGTCCGCCGGCATGCTGTAAAGGTACTGCAGTCATGAACTCAAAGACCACAAAGTTCTGTCAGCCTACTCTGCTTGTCTGTTTCATGTCAACCATGTTTATTCTTTTTTATTTTCAACTACATTGCAAATCAGTTCCAGCCCTCTCTTCCCATTCTCATCCTCCCGTCTTTTAATGGCCTTCTCTTCTACTTCCTTCTGTTTCACACATTGCTCCTGTCCAGGTGGACACAGGTCTGTATTCCTGGGAGGCGCTCAGAGACAGGTTCAGGAGTGTGTTGTCTGCAGAAGGCCACTCCGTCACCGAGCAGGCCCAGGCCCGGGCTGGAGCTGAGGGGAGTTCAGCCAGGGGCTCGCTGTCACTGGAGCCCACAGGGGTGAGATGAGAGAGACTGGTAGGGAGTGCCCCCATGCCCCCCGTGCCTCCCTGGAGACCCCCTCCTTGCTATCCGGGGGGGGGGACGCATGCATTGAGCGCCACCGCCAGGGTCGAAAAGACAGCCATCCGCCAAACGACCCCGCCCCCACCCTGCCGCCTTCACATGCAGGAGACGTGTGGTTTGAACGTGTGGTTTGAAGAGAGGAGAGATGGAGAGAGAGAAAGAGAGAAAAAGCTGGGGGAAAAAAAGAAAACCTGTAACCGCTTTCATGTTTCCCATAGGCGGTGCCACCTCATATTTCCGCTCAGATCCGTTTTTATCCTTTGTGCCGGAGCACTTCAGGCAGGAATTCTGATGTTTTTTCTCCCCCTCTTTTCCCTCTCTCCCTCTCCCTCTCTCTCTCTCTCTCTCTCTCTCTCTCTCTCGCTCTCTCTCGCTCTCTCTCTCTCGCTCTCTCTTTGTCGTTCCCACTCCGACAGAGTGGCAGCCAAGTTGTGGCTTTATAAGCTGTGGGTTAGCTCTCCACCTGGGTTGCCAGGTTGTGGCATAGTCCCCGGGGGACGGCTTCAGTAAGGTTGACAGGGGGACAGGAATGCCTCCTGACCAACATTGAGTCTAAATACAGACCACTTGTTTACTCTGTGCATGGGATCGGGACTTTCTACAATTAACTCATAAAGGCACAAGTTTCACAAGTGTGCACATGTATTTATTTAAACTCAGCGCTCATTTGGACAAAAGTATATTCAAACTATTCCTATTGTTGAAAAGGCTGTTACTTTTACAAATAAATCCAGCATGATTCTAATCCCTGTATAGCTCTCTCTCTCTTTACTGAAATATACGCTTTGATCAACAAGTCGTCAAATTAGCTTTGGCTTCTAAGAAGGCCTTGTACTGTTGTGTATGTTACCCCTCCTCCTTTAGCTACATATTAAATTTTCTCTGGTCGTCTGGCCTTTTAGCGTCTACATCTTGACTCATTGCAGGATTGTAAGCACCATTCTCTCATATTTTTTGAATGACTGTATACTTTCATTAAAGCTAAGAATATGTCATTTCACATCCTCTGAAAGTACGTCTCGTAAAATTGTGCCTGCACAGTAACACAATCTTGGAAACAGAGATTTCCAAATGCCTAGATCTTCTCACACTTTTAAAGAAGAAGGTGGTATAAAAGCTCACTCCTTTTCTCCTCATGCATATCTTTGTTCTCCCGAGTTTGATTTGTTCAGAGAATACTTTATGTGGGTGTCAGAAGATTAGCCTGTAGGAAAATGAATAAATAAAGAGAAACATCAGAATTTTTCATTTTGTGCAATTATGCCTTGTATTACAAATTCACAAAAGATTCAGCTGACTGGTGCCATCTTCCATTTAAACTATGTACCGGTAACTAATTCTTAGGTTTTATGTAAAATCTTGGAGTTGAGTTGCTTAGTCAAACAATGTGTCCCTCAGTGTAGTGCCCTTGCCTTCCGTTTGTAAATGAACCAGAACCAAAAGCTATGATTTAAGAAGATAGTTTACTGTGATGGTGCACTGCTGTTGAGACAGTGCTGTTATGTCAGTTTGCCTGTTTCCAAACGAGAGTCCATTCCAACACTGCCACGTTGATATTCAAAAGCAAGAGAGAGAGAGAGAGCCTCTACTCTCGATGGCATGTAGCCTCAAAATTATGTCATGAAAGATATTGAAAAATCATATGGAGTTTCTAGCTGGAAGTTAATGAAGGCATATTGTGTCTGGAAGGGACATCAAAACTTGACGGCGACCCAAGAAAAGTAATGAATCCCAAGATCAAGTTGAGATATAAAAAAGGGGCTACCCTTAGAACAAGAAAACACATTCAAAAGGAGCAAACTCAAAGCTAAGGCAAAGGCACCCAGGGCCTAACAAGGGGATAATCAAAGACACATTGTTTGTCTGTAATAAATTTCATTTGGCTTTATTCTTCGCTCAAACCCGAACTGTGACATTTTATCACTCGGCTTTGATGAAAAGCCAGTGGAATTGATACCCTGCGACTGCTGGAGCTCAGGCTGACTATCACACCTAGCCCAGAAACATGCTGGATACTCCCGACTCTTTCAGCATCTGATTGCAGTCCAACTAAGGACCATCACTAATGGATTTTCTTTGTAAATGAGTCATCTACTAATGAATTTTTGATTTTCTTTCCTCGTGTTTATTTTCTAATGGTCTGGGATGCAGGTCTGATATGGCACAGAGCCATAGTAGGTCAGGACGGCAGCTCCTGTCAACGCAAACAACAGGAGGGACCTAACTGACCACTTGCAAACCACTTGCGTATCATTGTAACCAAGCCAGAGTGCATTATTTTTTTAACTGTTCTGTTGGACATGGAAAAAGTATGTGTCTATTAGGCTTTATGTAAAAGAGAACAATTGGAGAATTTTAAAAATGAAACCTCATTGCCAAGTAATCACAGTTTTAATCCCTTCGCATGATACTTATGTGATTTGGATAAATTAGCTTTTGTGAATAGAAGCATTGTAATCATAAAATGCATTGAGCCCTTCTCACCTTTGACCCTCTGTGGAGCTGCACTTACTATACTAAGTGGATAATATCACATTTCATCAGTCTTTTTTGAGAATTTAACTAATAATAATTTTAAGCATATAACTTACCAAGGGAACCAAGTTAATCATTTTCATTATATATATATATATATATATATATATATATATATTGATATATTGTGTATACATATGTATGGAAAAGTTTTATGTAACCTATATATGTGGTTTTGCTAAAAGCATTCTGATTGTTGGGAACTGTTGTGCACCTGATTGCCACCTTTAATGTTAAATCTGAATCACCCCTAAACTGCTTATTTGGGCTTGGATGAAGAGACCAGAGCACTTCCAGTTGACCAGGTCGAGACCTAATGACGCCATAAACCCTATAACAATGCCGCTCTTGCAGCTTCCAGTTGACCTAAGGTCGAGACCTAATGACGCCATAAACCCTGTAACAATGCCGCTCTTGCAGCTTGCAAAATGTCACCCCGCACATAAAAACTTAATAGCAGCGTCCATAAACTGCTGTGTGCACTAAGCCTTTTCATTGGCCTGTTAATTCGCGTAGCTGTTCTCACTGTCTGTGTCGCATGGGACGCCGTGAGCGTAAGTGCGCGTGCATATGTGTGTGTGTGTGTGTGTGTGTACGTGTATGTGTGCGTGTGTGAACAGTATGTGTGCACACATGCATATATGTGTGTGTGGGTGCGTGTGTTCACATGCATGCGTGTGTTTAGACCACCTCTGGGCTCAGGGGGAGTGCCAGCGTGCTCGCCTGAGTGTGTTTCTGATTAATTTGTTTCCTTGTGCTTCGCACACATGAGGTCATCGTGATTTGATGACTTTTTTCCTCATTTCTTTATTTATTTATTTTTGATGGTCGTCTGCCGTAACCCTCACCTTGGTTAACTCCCTGGTGTTCCCCCTCAGCTGCCTGTGATAAGAAGTGGCCCCTCACAAGATAGCCATGACTGTGGCATCCCCTGAGGCGTTCACTGCTGGAAAACAAGAGCTGACGAATCTCATGACATGACACATGGTTGTTTTTACGAGACATCACGTTCATCACACACCATTAACTAAAATAGTTTTTTTTTATTATTAATTTGATCAGTGTTATTTTCTTAAGTAAATCTTAATAACAGTCTGCAACCAATCAATATCTGTAATGGAACATTCATCCACCCTGATTGGATGTGATTGCATTCTGAAGTGCATCCAATTAGTATAAATATGCTGTGTGTGTGTATATATGAAGATGTATTTAGTGCACAGGGGGAAATGCTATCTCTAGAATAACGGATATGCATATTTTAGCATATCCCTCAGCAGCAGAGAGGCAGAGGGAGGAGGGAGATTGTGTCACAACTATTGGTAATAAAGGTGGTGGGGGTTGGTGGAGGGAAATATCTATCTCAAGTGTGTGCACTTCAAAGGCATCTGGATTTAGGGTTCTGCATGCAATATGCATTCTGGGTGAGGGGGCTTGCGAGAGGGAAAGAGGCAGCCATGCACTGCCCATGGGCGTTTGGAGTTTGGTGTGTGTGTGTCTGGTGGGGGGATGTTGTTTGTTTGTCCCCAGTGCTCCTATTTTACTCATTCGAAATGCTTCTGGTGGCTGTTCAGAACTGTGGTTGTTGATAAGAGCACAGCCACTATTAATGGTACTATCACAATAACGATGCATTCATTAATGATGCATATGTGACCACACATACGTTTAGAGCATTTTTATGTACGCATGTATGTATAAAACATATGGTGTATGCAATTCAGAAATAGTGCTTTGCTTATTGGTCATAACCCTGGCCTCCCATGCTATTGTTAGCTGGGTATTTTAAAATAGTGTATTTATTTAATAAAAGGCTATTGACATTATTCTTGCCTGAGTGAAAGAGGTGATAATTGCATTCTGGTTTGTAATTGATGCATAATAGCTGCTGGTCAAATAAGGGAGACTGTGCGTCCAGAGCTGTGCCAGATGAGTGTTGGTTACAGCAGGCTTCGCTTTAGTAGTGATGTCATGGAAGGCTGGAAAAAATATTATAGATACACAATTGTGTTGTCTTCCAGTGTTTCACTGTTTTATAGCCTCTGTGAAATTAGGTTAAAATATCAATTTTTATACTACCATGTCATAGAGATATATATGATAATGATAATATTATAATTTTTACACAATTTACACACAATGATTTCTACACTTTCTATTACTAACAGTCTATCATGTCTCTGATGCAGGGTTTGCATTTACTTGATCTTTGTATATTTTTTTTCGTATTATTTTCATAACTGATATCAGATTTTTTTCAGGACTTTATTTGATGAAGATGGTATGTATTATATGTCTTAGTAAATTACATTTCAGGCAAACAAACAAAAATAGGCTGATTCTGGTTGTTCCACTTTCAAAAGAAAATCTAGACCTATTTCTTCTTCTGTGCGTCAAAGAGAGTCTCCAACAGAATGTCAGACTCGCTTCCCTTCTCAGTTAGCGCAGCCACAAGCGGCACTGTGCACTGGCTTGGAAATCTCTGACCTGTTGATCCCCGTCTGAAGCGCCACTCTGCCCCCTAGAGGGTTCAGGTCACAACAGAGGAACTCGAAGAGTCCAGAGAAGGGTGGGGGAGCCGCTGTCTGCTCTTCAGTCCAACACATGTTTTATTTGTTTTCTTTGTGTTTGTGATCTTACTTCTTTCCTAAAGCGTTAGAAAAAAAACGTTAGCCGTGTTTGGTAAATGTGCATGTTTACTTGAGCTCAGTTTACCATCGAGTGAAATGTACTGCCCTTAAATGCTCTAAATATATGTACAATAATTCCCAAAAGTCAAAAATACACTACAATGCAAAGTAAGCATGGCTTTTTTTTTCAAGTCAATGGGAATTTTAATTATTTTATATTCTCAAAGACTAGTTGGATATTTTGAATTAGCGCCACCACATAGCCTACACATAGGCCTACGTAGTGGGGAACACTGTGGAGAAGTGAAACTGGTCTCTTCAGCTGGCAAGTTATAAATGAATGGTTGAAGGCATTCTGAAAATGGTGTATTATCAGCAAAGCACAGTAACTTTAATTTCACGCCTCAGTGACACGCCTGCTTCAGTCCCTCTTGTTTATTTTGATGCTAAACACCTTCAGCAATGTCTGAAAAATAAATAAATAAAAAAAGACACAAAAAAAAAGAAAACGGCAACAGTTTCTGTTTGAACCACTCTGCTGGTATGCTGACGAGTTCTAACTAAATTATAGGGCTGCACGTTCCATCGTTTCCATCCCAACAGTGCCAGCAGTTCCAGGATCTGGTGGTTTTGGCGGTCTCAAAGGTGCTTTGTAAATAAAACGTACCACAGTAACATCTAAAAACAGTAATATAAGCAACTAAACTTTTACTGTGTCAAAAACTGTAACTTAATTGAAATCTCCATATATGTATGTATATGCATGTATGCGGTTAATATGTGTTATTGTAGGAGTCGTCACAAATAATTGTTGAATATAGACCTTATAGACAGTTTTCATGTAGAAATGTCATTAACATTCTTGCAATCTATCATATTAAATCCCATGAAGCCATTTATGTGCATGGTATCAGTCGTTTTACAAATTCACATTTCACACATTTTCTAAATTCTGAAATAACCAATAAAAAATATAAACATATCATAAAGATGATGCATTGCAAAAATATAAACATATAACTCATAAAGATGATGCATTGCAATTTCAGCATTTCAGCACATGCAGACAGTGCAGATGAATATATTTGAGGCTGTTGTCCAAAATGGGAGATGACAGTGGAATTATCTGCAGCACTAAAACACCAATGAGTGACTGTTACCAAAGAATGTTCTTGATTTAATGCCACACACAGGGACTCCACTGTCGCTAAAAAGTGTGTCATATTAAAATACAACACTCAAAATATTTGAATATCAAATAGCAGCTCTGGGTCCCTTTACATGGACTGACCAAGGATCTTCATAGGACTAGAGTCCCTGGGGCCCAGGCATTAAAGGTATCATAATTAGCCAAAGGCACACACTGATTCCACATTATGCTTTATACTTCTGCCATATGGGCCAATTTGATTTCATTGCGCCGGTGTTCCTGGTGTGTGTGTGTGTGTCTGTGTGTGTCTCTATGTGTGTGCGTGCATGCGCCTGTGTGCATCTGACTATACGTGTGAGTGTGCGTGTGTATGTGTGTGTGTGAGAGAGAGAGAGAGAAAGAGGGAGGGCTAGGGAGAGTGAGAGAGAGAAAATAGGGGGACAAAAAGAGTTGTCCTTAAGTGACACAGTCATATGCTATCAATATGCTGCCATGCTCTTTTGGAGCCTAGTCGCCATTTTAATGGGGCCCGGTGGTTAAGGCATGGCAAGCCATGGCTCACAGGGACACTGTATTGTTATGCTTTCATTTACTTTTTGGGCCCTTTTTCTTCCCCCTTTTTCTTTTGACTGACTGACGTTCTTGTTTCCATGAAGCTCTTCCAAGAGGGACACGGAGACAAAGGGGGTGCTTCAAAGGGGCTCTCCCAAGCTCAGTGGTCTGCAGTTATTGTTTGAAATTACTTTGAGGACTTGGCTTGTTGAAAGAGGAACACACATGCCGCGCACACATCTAGCAGATGAAGCTGGTTGATGCCTACTGCACCTAAAAGGACAGAGGCGTGTGTGTGTGTGTTTGTTTGTGTGTGTGTGTGTGTGTGACCCTGTGTCAGCATTTTGCCTCTCAGCCTTGCAAGCCATCATTGCTTGGGGTGAGTTAACGTCAAGAGTGTCCAGATATGGCCAACGATCGGTTTTGGTTTGTTATCCACACTGCTTCAGTGAGCAGAAAAAAAAAAAATGTCATGACACAGCCATGTTTTTTTTTTTTCTTTTTCTTTCTTTCGGCCTTTCTTTCATTTTGGCCCTACTTCCTCCGCAGCCGTCCAAAGAAGCAACATGAACACAGCGCTGAATATGAGATAAGGCCGGCGCACATCTTGAGAAATTGACGTGTGTTTTGTGTGCCGAGCCGAGCTGTGCGTTCCTCCGCCGCCGCACAGCGAAATGAAATGTAGCGCTGAAAGCTTTGGTGGCCTGCCGGGCTCGTTATGCTCTTAGAAAGTGTCTCCCGGTGCCAGGAGGGAGGTCACACGAAGCTGGATTTCATTTCTGTCCCTCTCGTTTCTCCTTCTTTCTCTTCTTTTCTCTATCTCTTTTTTTCAGTGGAGATTTAGTGAAATGCAGAACCACAAAAAGCTGGACTGTGTCACCCCTATACACACAAACATGCACATACACACAAACACACACACGCACACACACACACACATATACACTCACACACACACACACAAAAGCATGAACATGCACATACAGGCACTCCCCAGTCCCCACATACACATTTCTTGACACAAACATGCAGGATGTCCAAACAATTCATACAAACCCACTATCACACATATGCAAACCCATACATACACATACACAAAGAGGCATGTATGCACATGCACACATAATGTACTTTAACCTACCCAGTCCTCATTACCAGCCAAAACTGCAGCATGAGACATCTGATTTAACAAAAATGCAATGTAGAGCGACAGCCTTTCCCTGTAATTATAGACTTTCTCTTATCTCTAACCCAAGAGAGAGGGAGGGAGAAAAAAAAGCAAACACACACACACACATTCACACACACACACATTCCACGGAGACAGTTCAGCGTTGGCCTGTGGAGTACACATGAAACACGAGGGCCACATGGGAATGTGAGAAGCGCTATGGCAGTTTGATTCGAAACTGATGGCCTGATGGCTCTGCATCATCCTCCTCCTCCTCCTCCTCCAGCGTTTGGGCCCTGCCAGAGATCAATACGAACAGCACTCCGCGCACACATGAGCACTCTTGTATTATGAAAAAAAAAGCAATGGAATCAAGAGAATACCAGAACGCTCATGCTGAAGACATTTTAGCATGTAATCACACACACAAACACACACATACACACAACACAGCAGAATGAAAGCAAAACAAAGTGTTAATCAATCTGACTGAATCATCGAAGGCACATTGGCTGCCTCTGATAGCCAAATACATTTTAAGGATGACATTGAAACACTCTGGGCTGCTGCTTATGAAGTCTAAAGATAATGGATTGCTGTTCATGGGGGGTGTTGGACACAGGCGAGGCAAAGAGAGGACAATTCCAAGATCCGTGCACTGACAGGGGGCCCTCAGAACAAAATGGCCAACAGCATTGTTATTGGTGTGAGACATATTCTTTCAAGGGCCCCATAGCGTCACCCCTGTTGTACAATATGTTGGCAGAATGATCAGTGCCTATCGGCCTGCCTCAGATTAGCAACCCGTGTGTGTCAGGACTGGCACTGGGTGTGCACTGCCCAGGAGAGCGGAGTGGATACAGGTGCCCAGTGAATACCACCATCTGCCTGGCGAGGCCCTCTGCTGGGCGTGGGCTTTGGGTCGGGGCAGGCCGGGATTGATTAGATCCACTTACCCTCTGGCGTCCCACATGAGTATGGCAAGCAAACACATCTGCCATTGTGTGCCAGCTTACCGTGTCAGCCAGGGTTCCTTTTTTATTTTTGCATTTATTTTTCTTACTTCTTATATTTTCATGAATAGGAATTTGGAAAAAATATTTTTTTTTATGGTTGAAAATTGCATGGTGATTACATGATGCATAGTGAGATTTAAAAGACTTGGCCTAATTTATATCTCTGATTACTGTAAAATGATGATAGAAGATGGAGGGACTGGTGTTGTGCTAAAGCTGGACAAAAGCCAAATACCTTGAAATAAAAGTAGGCATCTTAAAGCTATGATGCTTTGCTTTCAGTTTATTTAAAAGAACCTTTGGGGTAATTTCAACCTTAGAAACCCATGTTACATCAGTTGCTTTTATTTACTTGAGGGACAAACATGTTGTTGCACGGCACCATATCCAGATCACATAGCTCGTTATAAAACAGTCTTATCATCCCTCTCCCACATCCAGCACTCACTCTCCCATGTGTCATATGGTACCCATCCAAAAGTGAATTGTCAATTAAAAGACAACACAGTTTGAGTTACATCTCAACTTTCAACCAACAGACCAAGAGTTAGTGTTGAAAAGACACATTGTACATTGTATATTTCTTGTGATTTTATAGGTCCAAGTGTGAGACAGATCCTCCCACAAAGACAGCCAACGGCACCCCATTAGGCCTCATGGGTGGCTCTGCCAACTGTATGACTCAAACCCTCGAGCAAAATTTACGCCGCTACGCTACTATCCAGACAAACCTCTGCCAACCAAACTTACCCATTTGTTTTCTGTGCTTCCTGCCCGGCATCGTAGAGGGTTATGATTAAGGAGTCGTTTGAATGACAAATTTTACTCAGGCGATTCTCGGTTGCCGTTAGGTTGTAACCAAAGATTAATACGACAAACATAGAGGGGGAAAAACAGACCAGTCCTTTGGAGTTGTATGACTGCATGGGGGCGCCTCTGTTAATTATGGCCAACCATGGACATATTGGTGTGTGTTACTCCGGATGACAAGACGTTTGATATGGGCCCTGTGATTGTGATTAGACTATCCTCGTCTCTCTGCAGCATGATCGACTGATGGCTTTCAGGAGCGGCTCCATAAATTGTAGTCTGATGGCAGGGCCATAATAGAGGCAGCTTAATAGAGAATAATTATTTCTTCCTGCCATGCTTGTGTGTGTGTGTGTGTGTGTTTGTACATGGGAGGGGGCTAATGTGTACTTAATTGTCTTGTGCACAGTATGTACTCATCAACAAGGTTAGAGTACGAGTCTGCTTGTCTAAGGATATGCAGCTCTGGGCTCTGATTGTGATTACCGTGGTAACCATGCATTAATGTAGTTTGCTTCAAAATACCTCATATCCCACAGAGCTCAACCTTCACTCTGCAAAAAGACAACAAAAGAGAAAGAAAGAAAATCAAAGATGACAATAGAACCCACCCTACACGCCTCTGATGACAATAGAACCCACCCTACACGCCTCTGATGACAATAGAACCCACCCTACACGCCTCTGATGACAATAGAACCCACCCTACACGCCTCTGATGACAATAGAACCCACCCTACACGCCTCTGATGACAATAGAACCCACCCTACACGCCTCTGTTTGCTACATCCATTTGCAATGACATTAATACATTTACAAGAGCACACGCAATCCACAGACTGACTTAACTGGCTTTTAAAAAGAGTAATATTTTTAGGTCTACTTACTCATTCACACAATTGGACTTATAATGTAATTCTGATTTAGTGCCATTTATCCAGAATTCCCCGAATGACTTCACTATAGGACTTCATCCAAGCACAACAGATTCGTTCTGTTGAAATGTAACAGTGCATTACATTTGAAGGGGGAAATCAAGTCTGATCTGTTGTTACAGTATAACTGTCTGTCGGTCATGTACTCTTGTTTGTCTTCTTCCTTGCTTGTGACCTCGTCAGCTATTCTTCCTCCGTGTTATTCCTCCACAGCAACGACCCACGGACCGAGGCCTGACAGACTGTGTTTTTATGTATCAATGAAAAAAAGCGATAGAACAGTGCAGATCGTCGTCCTCTGCATGGGTTGTTGGCATAAGGCAACTATGGTCTAGTTATGACTGATAAGGATTAACTGTATGTCAGATGGAGCGATCAGAGAGCACATCTGTGTTCAGTACAACGCTAGCACAGAAGTGTGGCAGCCAAACGGTCCAATCACGGTAAATTAAACAAGCATTGCTACAAATTATGTCACGTCAATGATGAAGCTGCTCACGACACCAGGATGAGGTATATTATTTTTTATTTTTGAGCTAAACAACTGATAGCACGGATGCTTTTGAGCTCAAACAGTACAGGCTTAATATTTTCCATAAAAAGGACTTTTTTTAAAGGATTTTTTATGTTTCATATATATTGGTATTTTACATATTTATCATATGTGTTCATTTGGGGTTCAGCCTGCATCAAAATACACACAGCTTATGGGTGATTCGTCTTAGTTACACTACTGTAGATGGATAGATTGGACATGACCTGACACAATGTAAATAAACTTTATTACTGAGATCTTTTTGCTACACCTGCAGCTCATCAGTGATGGTACCCTATATCACAAAAAGTTATGTGTTTACATTACACCAGTGACGTAAACATACTGGCCATTGTCACACTCCACAATGCATAACTCCTAAAGCATTACAAATGTGCTCATAACACGTCATGGTCACAGGAGTGCAATGCATCATTCCCCATTCTTCTGTTTGTACCTTTCACAGAACCACTAAGTACTGAAAATACAGTCCACACCTGAATTTATTTGAGTACATTTACAGTATAAAAATACACGTCATACAGAAGTGTAAATGTTAAGGATGCAAATCACAGTCAGGTACTGTATCTGAAGATACAATGATGAAAAAAAAAATCATGAGATAAAAATGAGATTTTTTAAATTATATTTCAGTACCATATAAATCTGTGTCAGACTATGAAACAGTGAGGCCTTCATCTCACAGACATTGTGCGGACATAGAAATTAACTGTTTGAATATTTATTATAGCAAATTATTGCATGTCAGAAACCAGTGAAAATATTATCTGAAAATATCCTCTTTCAAACACATATATACAAAATATATACAATGCATACTTTGCATCTTCCTTGGCAAGTACAAGTACCTCAGTTGCCAGGGGTTACACTGCATAGCTTCCTTTCTCATACAGTGGCCAATGCTCATACCAGTATTACCATATGCATTCCTTTACAAAAAATAATATCATATACTCATATTTAGCCGTACTTACATTTTTTAAACATCATCTGTTCCAAAGATTTCACGGCTCTCAATCAGAATGTACTCAATAATCTGATTTTGGTACGCCATGTTGACTGCCATGTTTCCTGAGTCATTCTCTGGCCACATGAGAGTTGGACCAAATACAATACTGATGCCTTGTGTTGACATGAGGTTCTTCACAGAATGACAGAGAATTCTGAAAAGGAACGAGAAAAAGGGGAAAAAAGTCATCAATAAAAGAAGCCTCGAATGTATTGACTTGTGAAAGTGCTGCACGTTTAATCTCTTCGGCTAATCTGTGTTAAAATTTACAGATGTACAGTTGACAGCAAACTATGCATAAGACTCGAAATGTCTTACCACAAGCAGCAAAACACTGGCATTCATTTTAAGCACATATCTTCCACACAACCCGAGAAAGATTTACATGTTTTTTTTTTCCTTCTCTGTAATTTCATGTTGCAAAATGCAAGCCCTTTGTAACACCATAAGTCATCTGTGGGGCCGAGGACAGAGTGTATTTGAGGACTCGCGCCTGGTTTCGCGGCGGCACAGCCATCCTCCTCCCTGGGCTGAGGTTTTGGCCCACGCACAGACACAATCAATACAGGGGTGACCTGGCTCGTGGACACCCAAGCCCAGGCTTGCCTGATGCAGCACAGCGCAGCGACAGGCAAGGAAGGCCAGGGAGAGAGAGGGGGAGAGAGAGAGAGAGAGAGGGAGGGAGAGAGAGAGAGAGGGAGGGAGAGAGAGAGAAAGAGAGGTGATGGAAGAACTGTGGCGGAGGGCTCGGCTCCAAGCCTCTGGTGGAACACGGCCTAAGAGCTCTGAGGTGGGATGAGTATACTACTCACTCACTCGCACAAATCCTCTACTCTACAGTGAGGAGTGTCTTCAAAAAAGAATTAGGGGGTGAAAGGATGTGTGTGTGTATGTGTGTGTGTGTGTGTGTGTGTGTGTGTGTGTGTGTGTGTGTGTGTGTGTGTGTGTGAGAGAGAGTGTTTTACATTCACTGATAATTTGAGCACATTGTTGTTGCCCTGGAAACTAGAAAGAGTGGACACACTTCTCTGCAAACTAACTGGATGTCAAAGCATGCATACGCAACAATCCAGAGTTCATGACATACTGATGCTGAAATACTGTGCAAATTTAAAACAGATAAACATTTCATCAGGCGACATGTAAATATCGAGAAGGCCTTGTTTGAAGAAAAAAAAATGTTTTAAGTAAGGGTTTTATTGTGCAACCTTAATCTCTTCTGTAAATACATACCTCCCTCCATTTCTCTCTACAGCTGTGAAGTACAAATATGTCACTCTTCCTGGAAAATAGATGTGTGGGAAACAGATGCCTAAATAGGACTGATTATAAGGTAATGAATTCCAGGCACGGTGCACAGTTACAGGTGGGGACGGCTATTACAGGAAGTTTGTTCATCAGCGTCCATTAATCAGGCCTATCAAACGCTCGTTAGGGCACATTAAAGACCGCTTGAGGAAGTTACCGCTCACATGTGCCCTCCTCGGCACTGAGCTAGCACTGCTCTGAGAGGCAGAAGAAAGAACGTGACTTAAAAGAGAACAACTTAAATGCATTTGAAAAAAAGAGAAGAAAAAAAAACGCTCTTTGATCGTGAACCTGAACTGCACAAGACTGGTTTTGATGGTTGGCATATGAACGTGCGCACCGTCGAGAGATGAGCCGCGTAGGGACTTGCCGTTTGAGGCTCTGTGGTAATCAAAGCAGTGCGATTTTTAAAAGGCTGTTCCCTCCAACAAGTGCTCACCATAATTCTCCATTAACGTGTGTAATTAACCCCTGTGCCATCGTATCCCCTGTACATCACTGCAGGCCACTCGTCCTGCCATCCACATTTTAAGTTAATTAGAACACTCCGATGTAAGGATCTTGGCTGTTACGGCTAATGGTCCTCTAATGATCTAGCATAAGGTGATTCAATTTCCAAATTGACATAAGTTGCCATAAACAAGGCATTTGGCCGGCACATCTAAATTGCAACTTCACTTCAACAAGAAATATTGCCACTTCCTTTTGCACTGGACACAGCAGAAATTGTCCACAACATCAGTGATTATCAGGATAATGAGACTAATCGTGCAACCTAATAGTCCTATATTTACAGTGCACTTTGTATACATAATTTTGGCCATCCTGGAGAGGTTTAAACAGGAAATAATTCTCTTTCCCCTTTGTTTGAAAGTATAGCCATTAAAAATGATAAATGATTGAAAGAAAGAGCATTAGAGAAAAATATATTCTGTATAAAACATGTACCACAGAGGCAGATCAAGTGCATTGATGCTGTGTGGACCTTAAACATCTGTATTCTAACAAAGCCATGAAAAGTCAATGACCATTCAGATCCAAGACAGATGGCGCCCCTAAAAAAAACCTACCTGTTCCTTCCTTCCAATGTGCCAGTGATCTAAACCGTAGTCAGTATGTTTACACCTTTTGTGTGTGCACAATGGTACAGTGGTAAGTGAACCACAGGGACACAGAGGAATGTTGGTGCTCTCTGTGAAGCGCAAGCCATTGGTGGATAGGTAGTCCGCACATTAGACTATTATTAATTTACGTGCAGCCCCACTGCACTTGCTCAAAGTGGTTTATGTGTGTGTTTGTGTATGCGCGTGTGCGAGGGTGAGCACAGCTTCGCCAGTGGCCGGCTTAACCGGCAGTGACCGTGTGCCACGCTCGGTTGCATCTGACAAATCATTGATAGCCCCGACGTAAGCTGACATGTGCGGGCTCAAGATGCCAGTGGTCATTAATTAGCATCTCATTTCCACGCGGGGGGATGACAGGAAGTGGTGGATGGCGCGCAATGCCGCTGTCCTCCCCCGCCTGGCAGGCCTCCGCTAATTGGGTCAGGCTCGCCGGCTCCTTGAGGATCATGGGACGAATAATAAATTGAGGTAGGAGAAGAAAGGGGGGAGAGGAGGAGGAGGAGGAGGAGGGACAGGGAGGGAGGGTTGGAGGCATCGCTGTGAGGTCTGAACTGCGCCAATGCTCCTCGTGTTAATAGCGGCTGGCCCCAGCTGAACTGAGGCGATAGTGTCTGCTGATAAACCAACCACAGCGGGTGTTTGTGCAAAGCCCCCTCCACCCCCACTTCCCCAAAGTTTGCCCTAACACAGGAAGTGGAACTGTGCAGAGATGACTCCTGCTGTCAAACTGTGAGCCAATGAGGAACGGACTTCGCCAAGTGAATGAAGATATCACTGACAACAACGACCATGTGAATGTGAACTCACATGCTCGCACACCGAGCTACTTCATTTAAAAAAAGAGACATCTCTTAATATCTGCAAGTACACACCTTCTTGCCAATGCTGTTTGGTTTGTGAAGCAGCAGACATTTGCCAGTCTGAACTCTGTGACAACTACGGTTCATTTTACACACCGGCCTGTGCACAAGGCCATAACTCCGAACAGATCCACCACACAGCTAAGGTGCGTGATTAAAATCGACTATAAATAACATGGAAAGAACAGGGAGGATAGCAGGCATGGAGACAGGAGAACATTTTCGATGACTGCTCCCTTGCCCTCACCCAGCCACCCCTCCCCACAACACTCCCACCACCTTCACCCAATGATCAGCTTGCTCTGCCACAGAGGTTTGCTGCGAAAGGTTTATTTTCCAGTGTGCGGTGAGCGAACCTTGAATTAACGGCAGAAAAACAGACCTCGCAGCTCCTTTAAAGCCCTTGTGGTAAATGGGAAATATGAGCATCAGTGACAAAAACACCCACAAGAAGAGGCATAAATAGAATGGGTAAGCGAAGGTACGCTTGAGAAAATCTGGTTTCCTTGACCACATCATCACAATGCGAGTACACAACTGGTTATTGAATCCAGGCTCGGGTGGATGCGGGGTGGGGAAGAAGTGACACGGAAGAAAAAAAAGTCGAGAGAGAGAGAGAGAGAGAGAGAGAGAGAGAGAGAGAGAGAGAGAGAGAGAGAGAGAGAGAGAGAGAGAGAGAGAGAGAGAGAGCACGGGTACAGCGCGAGCCCACAACAAAGAGCTCGAAACGTCCCAGACTCCTACGCCACTCCCAGTGCAGCCAAAACCAGAAAGAAAATATAACCCCCAAGGAAAACGGGACACTAAAAAACACTTCCCCTCTTTGGTATGAATGCCACAGTTCGAATGAGGAATGAACACACACACACACACACACACACACAGAGGGACACACACAGGCAAAGTGACAAACAATCGCCTATTCTTGATTTGAACATCCTGCTCAGCAGAGCCTGAATTATGTTTTTCTTCTTCCTGAGACCAGAAAACCAGCTGAAAAAGTGAGACGCTGAAGCTCATTTCAGGTTGTTTTTTGGTGAAAATGGACTAAGTGCAGCGAGAAACAATATGCACAGGAATTCTCCTCCCGTCGTGAACAATGAAACTCCTTTCTCTCACCATTTGGTCTGAGAAGTTGGTTTCATCCCAAGGACCCTACATGTGCTAACTTTCAGAGAGAGAGAGAGAGAAAGAAATAAAGAAAGAAAGAAAGAAAGAAAGAAAGAAAGGACAGGGAGGGGAAGAGAGAAAAGGAAGAAGCGAATGGGCGAGAGAGTCGAGTCGAGCTGAAGAAAACGAGGCGAAACGCTAAGACGTTGAGCAGCATAAAGCCGAATGTAAATGGGACCACATCAAGTGGGTCTGGGAGTGGCTCCCACAGCCCTGGAGCCTGGCCCTCCAAACCTGGGCCCTGCTCCCTTATTATTCCTCCAGCCCAAAGTGAGTGTTCCGCGAGGACAGACTTGGTGGCACTGCCTGGATTTACGTTGTCCCCACGAGCCGTTGAAAAGGGTCTGGGAAAAGAGCATGTCCTCAAAAGTTTATCTGTTTCACTCATTAAATCTGAGAACGTGACTGGTGTTAGGCACGCCTACTATACTTGTGTCATTTCGACTGAAATAGTTTTGAAGACTGAGTGAGGTTTGGCGCATGACAAAAAATGTCTGTAAGATGTTGAGGGCTTGAATAGATTTTTTGTCAGTATTGTTTGTGTGTGTGTGTGTGTAAGTGTGTGTGTGTAAGTGTGCACGCGTCCTCGGGTACAGTATGTGTGCTTGTCAGTTGGTTGATGACAGAACACAACATTTACATCAGTATGCAGGACAGTGATCTCTCTATGAAAATATATCAGCACATCATCATTGTTAGCCTGGGTTGGGTTGCATCCCAAACCCTGGTGAAGATGGGTGGGACCTGGCATATGAAACCAAACAGACTTCAGCTCGAGAGCCAAAGGGCATGTTCCATCGGGGGTTGCTCATCAATCTGAGATGAGTCTCTTGGCCCCCCTGGTAGGGCGGTAAATGCACGTAAGGCTAAAACAGGGATGGAACATCCCTCCTGGGAGATGGACTTAGCCATATGGCCCCGTGGGCTCTGCCAGCATGGCCATCTTGGTCTCGTGTCCTAACAGCCTCTCCTCTCTGCTCAGCCCTGCACTGTGTGTGCGCTGTGGACCAGAGAGAGACACATTCTAGGAGGACATTCTCGTGATTAGCTGGAATTCCACTTGCCATCTGTGTGTGTGTAACAGTCACTCTCGAAATTATAGTAATTCACTTGTCAATTTGTGATAAGTTATTTGCTGTCTGTCTGTCGTATAAGACACATTCCTTGTACAGTAGGTGTCTTAACAACCCTGCTTACTGAAAATGGTATAACTTCACAGATATCTAAACATAAAGCTAAGTATAGTATAGTACATTGCATTCAACCTTGGCCATGGCCAACTCTTTGGAGGCATCAGACATGGACACCCACCTGAATGACTGGGGGGTTTCATGAATTGGAACTCAGAAAGCCCTTTAAAAATTCTCAGCACTCCTGCCCACCCACAGGCCAGACATGACATGAACTTCATACACTCGCTGGTGGTCCTCCATGAACATTTGAGAGCTTTGCACAGCTGCTGTAATGGTTACTCGTTAAAAACCTGGGGCAAGTCTCAATTGCTGCCTTTTGAAATTAAAACTTCATTGATAAACATTGGAAAAAAACATCAAGGCACTTTCTTTCCTAATGCCAACAGGAGGTGACACTGGTAACAGACATTGGTGTCTTACTTTTGCAGATGTCTGAATAAGAGCTTCATGGTGTTGTGGTTGGGCTTGGGGAGCTGATGGACCAGTTTCTTCACAACCTGGACCTTCTGTTTGGAATCCTTTATTTCTGCGTGGGAAAGAGGTGAGTGCATGTTCAGTATTCCGCTCCACTACAATGACAGACACAAATGCACTGCAGGCACCATATTGTATTATTTGTCTAACTCCCTTATTGCATCCACATGCGCAAGTTCTTGTTTGACAGCAGAAAAAATGCCATGCCGAGCACAATGAGGGTACAATAATGGTAATAACACTTTTTTTATCAAACAAAACCAAAACAGTGTGTGGGTTCTGCATGCGTGTCTGAGCACGTGCGCTCAGTAAAGGGGTGGTGGGTGCTGATACAGTATACTATGACCAGTGCACAGCACAAAAGCGAGTTCGTTCAAAGTGCTTCCTGTGCACAGGCTTCGCGCCCGCCCTCCGGATCCAACTCCATTTGTGTCTGACCGACTGATGTTTGGATCTGCGGTGACTCTCGGTTCTCTCGCTCACATCAGAGAGCTCCGGCCGTGACATAATGATGTCTAATAGTGGGATCCCATTAGAGGCTGTTAGGTTGTAACTGGAGCCCCTGATCGTTGACCCCAGGCTTGTAAGCTCTCCTTGCCCCAGTACTGGGCCATGATACCCCCTTTACAGCACCGACACCCCCCTCCCTCTCCTTTTGAGCCACGGGACCCCCAGAGAAACCATCTTGTCCATTTTTTCCACTCTGCTAATGGACCCAAGTGACCTCTGACCCTGGGAAATGTGTCTCATTCATCACAGAGTGCCACAGATCTGTATGTTTCAGTTATATTCGCAACAGTGAGGAAAAGCACAATACACTAAAACCAAATATTTGTCCAACAGATGAAGGAAATTCAAATATTTTGTTCAAGATGTCCCAAGCAGCTAAAACTTCACATTAATCAAAGTTAGTTGGGGCATTTATTACCAGTAGCTGCAGGCTGTAAGGTGCCCTATTTTACTACCACATTTCAAATATACACAGGAGAGATGTTAAATAATTATAATATTATACTAATATACTATTATAATATTATACTAATACTAATACTAGTAGCCTACTAATGTTCTGAAATACAAACCCACAGACATTTTATTTCAAGACGCTCAGAAACATTAGAGTTAGGATCTCTTCATTCAGGTGCCTCTAATCAGGTTTGAACATCATCATTTGGTCAGCTTTTGATCATTTCAGTAACAGCACCTTTGATTACCTTCAGCTAATCACCACAGCACAAAGGTCAAGCCTGAATTACTCCACCCAAAACAATTAAGCCTAAACAGATGCTAGTGTTCTCATATCTGTGTGTATAACCACAGCTGATTGACAGAGGTTTTCACTAGAGAGAGAAAAAAACTCCACAGCCATTACTCCCAGACTCTTCTCTTGGCTGCCTGTCAGATCAATGACACTGAATAGTTTCAGTCAATCAAAGAAATGAAACAGGCAGCAAGGAATTGACCCAGCTCACATCACTGTACAGATTCCTTACTTCAAACAGAAAACCCCTGACACTTACAGCAGGATAGAATGTGCTGCATGCTTCGGTCACTGTGCTAAGTAATATTGGAGTGCCATTGCAGGGCCCTCTCTGACAATAGTAATTTCTGCCTGCCTTCCCTCTATTAGTATGGAATGAGGACAACATTGCGGAGTAGAAAAGTAGTGGAGCTCCTAGTCAACTGTACCAGTGCAGGAGGCCCCCTGGGTATGGTGGGAGCAGATGTCTGCGTGTACACACCGAGCTGGCATGGGCGCCCGCTAGCAGATGCCTGCCTCCACTGCCAGGTCTGCCAGCTGAGCACAGACGGGCGAACACGTCCTGGGATTGCGCAGGAGTACGGGCCAAGGCCCTGACCTTCTGTTGTAGGTAAAGCCTGCTGCTTGATTGGTTTGGTCTGTTAACACTTCCTTGCTTTGTCATCACGGTCAATTAGACATGCGTTTTATCCCGATGAAAAAGAAACATGAGGCCGGGAACAAAATATACGGCCAGAGACGTCTAACCTCCTTCCTGTTCCGGTGCTGTTAGCTCATGACAGAACAAGCTGGTCTGTGACCTACACGTCTCCCTCTCGTGACATACAACAACTTTTCCCAACTTCGGAATCTTGTACAACCTTGGCAATGCCGGAGAATCCCAACCAACGGCCCACGGTTATGCAAAGAGGCAAGGGCCCTAACTTTCCTGGGGCTATAACAAATCTGTGGCAGTCGGCCTCTAAAATATTTAATCTGGTCATTACTGCTGGCATAAAGGACACCACTCACTAATTACTTAGCCGTTGGTAGCTAACATATTGGAGATGCCCCCTCATCCTCCATTTCTGACAGATGGCGGGGATGGAGCCATTAATATATAACAAGCCTCCATGCTCGCATTTAGATGTGCTGATTCACTGCAGCCTACTGCAGAGCAAGTCAGGGCAGGAGAGAGCCGGGCTCTCAGAAAAATAGCATCAGTGAAAGGTCATTAGGTAGAAACCATCTGAAAGTTTACAAGGGTACAGATATTGAATTCTGTGTAGGAAAATCATTATCCATGTTAATCACCACCCACTTTTTTTCTTTCTGGTCACAACTATGCACATAATTGTACACAATACAAAAATATGGTGATTATTGGGAAAAACGTCTCTAATCAATCTCAATCTTGCCATTTGAACCATGAGCTCTCCGCGGTTGGAAAGTCATTTGAGAGGAAAACGAAACGTTCTGCACTCAAATTAGGGTTTTTTTTTCATGCCTGCGTGGTCCCAGGTTACTGCATTAGGCAGGATGTTTTGAAACCAAGAGGGACTTGAGTGATTTATGGTGTTATGACAAGAGAGAATTACAGCATTTCAGACATTTCCCAACAGAATCGATTTTAAGCACACAAATAAACATTTTCTTTTTGTCTTATTGCCCCTGCTGCCCAACTGCTCAGACTTGGCAATGTGACCTTAAAGGTCAAGGGGGCTTAATCCCCCATGTGCTCATAACTGGAATCCTATATGGTTTGAGATCAAACATCTGGAAAACTAACACATCAGAAAGTGGAAATGCATACAAGTAACTCAGTGTTGAATGACTGAAACATTTTCAGTAATCACTAAAAGCTTAAAAACGCTGTCATCCTTGTGTGAGTTTCTACAGGAATCTATACATTCTAATTAGCTAAAGGCTCCTGGCCATGTTATAAGAACATGGTTGTGTTTGTGGAAAAAAAATATATCTGTGGAATCGACAGCTTTGTTAAATTTACAGATATCACAAATGTGATATGAATGAATGGTAAGTGATTCAACGTGCAGTGCATGCGTGCCAACCTGCAACCTCTATGATTAAACGCTCATCCTGAATGCTCTGCCAGTATCTTCGGCAAAACACTGTGTAAATCCAAAGGAGAATTATTCAGATGCAGAGTAGAAACAGACTACATCTCCTCCTACTGAAATGCCAAAGCTGAATGCTGGAGTTTTGAACAACACAGCCTGTGCATCAGCCCAAGGCATTGTTTTAGGACGGCCCAGAATGACCCACATTGGTCCTGTCTCCCCTGTGTGTACAGAGTGAAATGATTATCTGCGTCCCACACTTCAGCTGCTGATGGTTTGATATAGCGTCCATAATCAGTGTGGTTCCTTGCTGTCCTATTGCAACAGCCACTTGCCATCAGCACTGTGGCAAATCTTATCCAACAAAAGCAACTGAACAAAAGAGAAACTTTACAGAATAAGATGGGCACTCTGACAGATAAACAGGTTTCAATGTGACCATCAGTGGACCGCATGGGCACTCTGACAGATAAACAGGTTTCAATGTGACCATCAGTGGACCGCATGGGCACTCTGACAGATAAACAAGTGACCATCAGTGGACCGCATGGGCACTCTGACAGATAAACAAGTTTCAATGTGACCATCAGTGGACCGCATGGGCACTCTGACAGATAAACAAGTTTCAATGTGACCATCAGTGGACCGCATGGGCACTCTGACAGATAAACAAGTTTCAATGTGACCATCAGTGGACCGCATGGGCACTCTGACAGATAAACAAGTGACCATCAGTGGACCGCATGGGCACTCTGACAGATAAACAAGTGACCATCAGTGGACCGCATGGGCACTCTGACAGATAAACAGGTTTCAATGTGACCATCAGTGGACCGCATGGGCACTCTGACAGATAAACAAGTGACCATCAGTGGACCGCATGGGCACTCTGACAGATAAACAAGTGACCATCAGTGGACCGCATGGGCACTCTGACAGATAAACAAGTTTCAATGTGACCATCAGTGGACCGCATGGGTGTGTGCTGGCAGAGGCAGAGATCCCTTGCCTTGTGCATGCAGAATATGCATGCTGCAGCTCCTAAAAAGCAGTGAATATAATCCAATTACAAACACTGGAGTCTACTTTGCTCAAATAAAGCTTACTGCACAACCTGATCTCCAGGCTTAGTCTGCTGGCTTACTTAAACCCCATCAAGGCAAATATTAGCCCAGTGCAAATAGTCCTGCAGGTTATGATTAAGATTTTAAGTGTATCCCAATTGTATGCTTTTGGTTAATGAATAACAAAGTCTTAGAGGATCATGGCTGTAATATATTAAACATGAAAAGCTCCTTGATGAAATATAGAAACTGGATGTCTTTTTGCATTTCAAAAGCTTTCTGTGGACAGCGAGCTTGTATGCCAATGGAGCCATGACAGAGTTGAGTTAAAAGAGTTATGAGAGGGTAAGATATTAAGAATTTTTACAGTATTATCACTGAATACTTCAACAGCGTAATAAAAATTATATTATTGCTGGCAAAAAAATGGTGAGTTTTCTATTGTCTGTTCACTGACAATGACACATCTAAATTTTACTGCAGGAAAAAAAAAATGTGGCATTAATGGACTGATCGTTTATGCTGGTGAGCTCGTCATCGTGGTAGTGGGCAGCCACTGTGTGAGAAGACTCAGAGGTTCTGGATCTGTGTGCATCAGTGACAGACAGCCGGATTGAACTGGACCAGGCTGAGTCTGAGAGGGAGACAGGTGGCTGAAGGCTCCCCGTCTGATTTGAGGGCTCCATGAATAATAGATGGGTGTCCAGATGAGCCAAGAGCCAGAGTAGACACAGCTGCTCTCCTTACACCTTCCAAAAGAGCCCTGCACTACACTGCACTGCTGAGCGAGACCTGGGAGCTGTCCTCCCTCTCTATCCCCACCTGAAAAACCATGCATGCTGGGTGTCAAGAAGGGAGGACGAATCCTGGAACATTCTGAGGGTGTGTGTTTAGTGGGGGTAATTGGAACAGATACAGCATTCTTATATAAAAGCTTACAAATAAGAAAAATAAGAGTTCCAAGTGTTTTATGGAATTGTAGTTCTCTGATTGGTGTTTATGCAGGTAATTGGGAGTAAATGAGACTTGTTAGCATAGCATAAGGTTCGCATCAGATCAGCCGGAGCGTGCGAGTGAGGCCTTGGACATGTGACAGACATGGAACGCTTTGCGTGACTGTACGAATGCAAAATATGTCCAGTGCACAGGCTCCCTGAGTTCCCCCGAGGAGAGAGCTTACAATTAGCGACGTGCTAATGGGCTGTTGTCCTAATCGCACCCCCCTCCTGTCCAGTCAGGCGGTCCCCTGGTCCCTCAGCTGATGCCACCACCACCCGTCAATCAGAAGGGGCAGCCAGGATGATCCGAGTGACTCTAATAGCAGCGAGCCCACTGTGTTGGAGTGTAGCGCAGCACAGTCAAGGCCACCATCTTAAATAGGCAGTGATGGATGAACAGAGGCTGTTGTGTCCAAGTGTGTGTGAGTGCACATGGGAGAGATACTAATGAAGATGGCTTTCATGAAGTAGGAAGACTGATATGATCTTGTTGGCGCACCTTCTGATATTGTGTGCCTTTGAACGGAATGTTCTTAATTATTTCTTACCTGATTTCTAACCGTTCAACCACCTGGGAATGACTTAAAAGGAGACCCAAACATTCATTCAAAAAAAGTTTGAAGACGTTTGAAGTCTGAAGTAGTTCACTCTTACCTGAATGTAATAAGCTCACAAAAAGTAATTTAGGCGAGCAATAACGCAGGCGCCAAGAGCTTTCATAGGGCCTCTCGCCTCTCCGGAACTCTCTTTCTCTCTCTCTCTCTCTTCTCTCTCTCTCTCTCTCTCTCTCTCTCTCTAACTGCTGTTTACCATCAGGAGTCTATATTTATTCTCCTCCCCCAAGCTTTCTTTAGCTCAATTCCAGTGGAACGTGTTGCAGGTTGGGCTAATTATACCTCCTGCTAAGAGGGTCTCCTTGCAGTACTAATTAGTTGTCTAAACGTTATCTGAAAGTGATCAGCCTTGTAGACTTGGCCGATTTACTGGGTGGAAGCACCTTGCAGGCCAGTGGGTATTCTGGCCTACATTTTGAGCGTGTAAATATTTATTGCCAAATTATAGCAGCACCTTGGGATTACGTCTTCCTGTCTCCAGCGTGCACACACACTGGGATGAGAGCGAAAGCGTCAGTAAGGGTGCAAATATATCATCAGTAGAAATGCAAAATGAGGTTTCTTCTTACAAGAACAGATCATATTTTATAGATATTATAATAGCATCTTTGTGAGTTGAAATGTACACACATTGTGTTCTTTCATCACTTTCTTCTTTGTCTACTGTACATCCTCCATATGAAGGCCTCTCCACACTGCAGCGTTCCATACGGTGGCGCTCTGGTCCTCTTGAGGGGCTCTTTGTTTGCCACCTGAGCCACCTGAGTGCTTGAGGGTGACGGACAGATGGAGATATGGAGCCGGGGGGCGCACCGCTTCTGCCGCCTCCTCCGCCGTGAGTGTTTGGCCTTTACCGGAGGCCTGTGCCAGCGAAGAGCACCATGGTGTCAATCAGCCTGCTGACATGGCCAGGGATCGGTCTTGGCTCAGGTTGGAGACAGACACGGAGAAACGAAGGAGCAGCAGAGTCTGTTCTGGTGACAGTTTCTGTCTGGACTGCAGGGCTTGGCTGTGCCATCTGAGAAATTCCCCCACTCCCCAGGCAGGGGAGGCTTAAAGGGGTAGTGTGTTGCGGGGGTGGGGTGTGTGTGTGAGTGTGTGTGTGTGTGTGTGTGTGTGTGTGTGTGTGTGGTGGGGGGTGGAGGGTGGGGGATAGCCTTCCTATTGAACAGCGACCTCTTTTGGCTGACACACTTTTCTTTCCCACAAACTTACGGTAATGAATCCAATCAGTGCCTCAGAATGACACTGGGAGATTTAATGGCTCTTAACGGCACCTCATGTAATAGGGTGTGAGAACCTCCTGATGATGAGCATGGAGCAAACATCTGAATAATTCACTAGCACAAGTCATTGCTGCAGCGGCATCAGCTCATGGTATACTCACTTATAGACTCGACGAACTGCTCAAAGAAGCGGAAAGGGAACAAGGGCTCGGGCAGTTCACGGAAAAACATCTTGAGTGCCCCGGTGATGACATGGATATCTTCCCACTGGCTGTCACCCAAGTTCAGCTCCTCTTCTGGGAAACAGGAGAGAAATTGGGAAATGTGACAAATTGTACAGAGAATACGAGAAAGATGATTGTTGTGCTAATGTTAGAATATCATGAACATAGGTCAACAAAATAACCAGAGATGAGCTGTGGTGGATATTTGTTGTTGTGGCTATTATCTTCTTTGGACCATGCTTTGTGCGTGAATATTTGTATGAACAGATACTTCTTGTCTGACTTAACAATAATTTAATATAATTTACTTTAATAATAATTTAATTCAGGCCTACAGTATATCCACCATTTCAAAATAATTGACTTTGTTTCACTTCCTTTAATGCACCACTTCAAGGTATCCTCTCCCTAGACAAAACCGTTGGGCTAAGTGGTTTTCTGGGTTTGCCTCGCCGAGACCAGACCTCTCCCTAACCTGCTTTAGCCACTTCTACACAGCCCTGCTCCTGAAGACAAAAGACCACGAATCCATTCAATTAGCCTCTCCACTCCAGAGTGTACACTTGGCACTTCATAGCTAATTGCTAATCAGGCCATCTCTGTTGCCTCATTAAAGACATCAAATTCAGATTCTCCTCAAGAGCCCTCCAGGGATAGGCAGGCGGGAGTGCTGGAATGTGTATTGACCTTAGCCAGGGCTGGGCGATCAGCACACTCTCACTGGGAAACCTTTACATAACCCATGCTAATGAAAAGGATCCTTTACATGTGGATGTTGAGATCATATTGGTAGTATATTGTGGGTTTAGGGAGGACCTTATATATGTAATGATGAGAGTGTCTTGCTGTGGGAGTATTCTGCCCATAGGGAAATCAATGGTTGTGTAATGTTCAGGGAAGGTGTAGAACAAAGGCTAGCTGACTGCCATTGAAACAGTTTTGTCAGAGTCTATGAATGTTAAAAAAAAGGTTTGAGAAAGGGGTGACAGATCATTGTGCCATCACAAATCTCAAAAGGCATGCCATATAGGCAACACATTTGGCTAACAAACAAGATTTTCCTCCACATTTTGTTGTTAGGTATTCTATAAAGTCTGAGGGGAAATAATTCTCCATCTCAAATTAAAGGGGTCTTTTGAGAGCAACACAATTATTTTGGTCTTTGGAGTTTGCGTCAAGTGAATTGGGCCTTCACAAGTGTTTACAAAATACGCAGGGATAAATTTGTAGATCATTATGGAGAGCACATCAAAATGGAACTAATCAGTAAAATAATTTAGAAAATCACAGACAAACAAATATGAAAGACAAGGACTTAGATAGATGTCCTGTCCTGAGTACAGTAATTTCCTGTGTATTAAGTGCATTATAAATAAACCGCAGGACAGTGTTTTATGCTAATTAAAAAAAAATATATATACTACCACCACAGTACCCAAGTAACCACAGTGCCCAATAGGCCAATAAATCAGAATCAGATTGTGTTTTAATAATAAAGACGAATGAAGAAAAGAATTGCATTCCCATATGGCCCCATGTATTAATCTCATAACTGAAGAAAACCTTGGTTTATAGTAATTAACTAGACTGCATTTCCAGCGGGAACTGCGAAAGTGTGCTTGCCCTGGTCCGGTCACCAACGTGAGCAGACAGTGACATACGCTATGCTGAACCTGGCTTGATCCAAGCATTCTAACAGTGCCTTTCAGTGTTGGAGCAGTGTCAATATCTCAAAAGCTCTAGGAGAGGGCTATTCAACTATTGGCTTGCGGGTTGAATGCGGTTCGTTGGATTTTACCTTTGGCCTGCCTTCGAATTTAGCTTCTATGACTGAGATCAAATCAATAAAAATAAAATGACAGCAGTGATTGGCTGCAAAATAAATAATGCTTGGCGTCTTGCTATGCTCTCAAACTGGGCTATCAGGTAACCTACAGAGGAATTGAAATTATGAAATATGACCAAGGCATTAAAAAGCTGCTTGTTTGTCAGGATACTTTTTCATTGATTTATTTTAAAAAAAATATGAGCTATGAGTGTGAATGTTATATATTCCATCCCACAAATTATGTTTTACTGGTTTGTTTGATAAATAATCTATATGGATTTGCTCTATAAAGACCTTATGTCTGTTTCGGATTGTTTTGTGAGCCTGGGGTTATTTTGAGAGCCTATTGATGTAGCCCATCTCAGATGTATCTCAGAATAAAGGAATACTTCATATTACTCTAAACCACCATCTGTAAATCAACTGTATACTACTGTCTACATTGCACTATATTTCTTGACCTGTCTCTGTATATTCATCACCTTTCTATACTTTGGCTCACATTGCAACACAGCTCAGATCTTTGGTTGCTATGAAGGCCAATCGTTCTAAATGGATGGTTGCTATGGCCAAAGGCCAGTTCTATCTCGCCTTGCCGTTGTCAAGCGTGCATATCATTAAATTCTGATTAACCTTATCTTATTTGAAACATCTCTATTTTACTTAGCCCACTTCCATACAGTCGTCCCCATTAAGAAGTGGCCACTTCATTCATCTTACCGTGATTTACACAGCAGCATTATTAAATTAATCTGTCACCATGCCTATGCCTACGTTTGCAAAGAAAACATTTTAATTTGATTCACATGAAACGTTACATTTAATGTACATGTTGACAATAAGTAGGCTAGTTTTGGTTGTTGGTGGTGTTATTGCATCCCTTAATTATGCCTACAATGCAAGTTCCCTCGCGATTGGAAGCTCCTGTACACAATAGTAGACGCATTTCAAAACATCGCGTTAGGAGTTACGCCCCTGATCCACTAGCACGCGATGCGAATTCCCCAAATCGCGACGCTACCCTCCATGAAGATGCTTTGATGGGCGTTCCCTTTTGTAGATGTGTGGAAACGGCAGGGCAAGAGCAGGTAGTAAAACAACCAAACAAAATGTTTTCCTCCACTATTTTGAAATTACCGAGGGAAAGTCACATCTATAAATTAGTTTGCAAGTTGTGCGGTCATTTCAATCATGAAGTTGTCCCTGTAGGATTCTAGCCACACATCATACAAACACGGGAATGTAGACACTGCTATGATTATTTTTTCTCATCTGACATGTTTCTGTACGTTGGCGGTAACCACACTACCGGAAAATTAGGTTTTGTTTAGGCTACGTGATGATGGACCTCCCCTGCGTTTTGCTCTACTATTGGATACTCGCCTCGCGATGGACCAGTTCATTTGCATAAAGTTGGGGATTTGGCGGAACTTTTGATCGCCCTACAGCACTCGTCGCTAATCGCATACCCAGAATCCTAAAGCGGGTGCGGAATTCGCTTCTCATAGAAATTAATAGGGATACTGCGTCGCGGTGTTCGCACCGCGTGCTAGTGGATCAGAGGCGTTAGGAGTCCTCGCCACTTCTTTTAAGCTGTCACAGACTTAGGTGCTACTTTTAGGGCTAAAGTGCTAAATAGCAGTCCTAAAGTTACAAGTGACGAAGTTCTGAGTGCAAGCATCTCATATCAAATGACCATGGCATTCGCTAAACAACATACATCCCAATTAGCAACATACATCTCCTCCTATAGCTAGCCACACAAGAAATTAATGATACTAAATCTCTGCTTAGCATGCTTCTCTGCTTAGCATTCTAATAACAGAAGGGGCACATTTATGTTGACCACTACAACATGACTCATTATGTCTTTAACTCTATAAAACACTTACTTTCATAAAGGAAGCACACCATCCAGCACATACACATGGAAACCGATATTTTAGGTACTTGCCCAAAACTCAAAAACGTGTCTCTCTGAAGCTCTGTTCTAGAATCTTTGCTCTGAACGCTGCGTTGCTAGGCAACATCAAATAAAACGAAAATGAGCGTCTTTTTCAAGGTATTAAAAGTGTAAATGCGTGTGATTACGAATGGATGTGTGTGGTTTGCAATTAGAATAAACAAGAAATAACATTTCCAATAATTTCCCATGATAAATTACATAATATTTGCACCTTCCTTACTTGTGAAGCTCACACCATATTTCAAGTACACTAGTGAAATGTAATACAACTTTGCCACCTAGCGCTCAGATGTAGGCTATTTAATATTAACGGTGACATTGCTTGCTTATTCTTTTCGTCAACTCCATGCTTTTAGGAAAACAATCTTTTTTATCATAGTTCCCTCTTTCAATGAGCGATTACCATCTCGTTTTTGTAACAGAGATAGCTGTTTATTGTCCCTAGGTTTACAGAAACACCTATTCATATTAATAATGTAGCCTGGAGAGCTGCGACCACTGTTCATTACGGCCCAGAATGCCTTGCATGTCTTTACAACAAAAACAACACAGTAAAACCTAAATGCTGTTCTCCTTACCATTTCAGTTCCTTAAGTCCATACTATCCCATGGCAGAGCAAGGATTTCATGATTGGGAAGGTTGCCTTTTTTTTGCCCAGAGACATTGTGCATACTTGGAAGGGGCATTGTGATAGATGTACCAGTAAGTATAAATAAGGGTATCGAATTTGAAACTTTTGATTTTGTTTTTTGTGATGGGCAAACGCCCGAAAATCAAAAACAAAATTCTGGTAACTTTTGTGAGGCTTGGTCCAAGGATAATGTAAAATCAAGTCTGGTAACTTTTGTATGCTCGACCAAATTTGGGACCTGTGAAAAATTTAGTTTCGCTTTCTGTTCAATCCAATATGGCGGATCTAATCCACGCCCACCTGACGCCATCTTCACGAAGCAACTTACACCGGTACTGACCGGACGCTTTAAAGTTGGAACGGTGTCTCTGTCTCAAAGGGCCTAGGGCTAGAGCTGACAAAAATTAGGAGACGGAAAAATAAAACTTAAGAAGAACAATAAGTGTGCTGCTTTGCAAGCACACTTAATAAAACTTAAGAAGAACAATAAGTGTGCTTTGCAAGCACACTTAATTACGATATTTTTTCCTCCATGATGAGGCCAGATGAATTGGACTAACTACATTTATACCTTACCTGTAGCAAACTAAATACCACACCTGCTTATCCATGACCCTAGCCAGTTTATGCTAACATGATGTCTTTATTCATAACAAAGACCACAACTGCTCATCGCTGTAGCCTCACCAGCCCATGGAAATGAACGCATTGTCACTTCATTATGTGGATATCATCACCCTAATATGTCATCCTCTAAATTGTTGAGCTGTGCATGATTAGGAGCTATACTCATCTGAGCGGACGACGGCTAACCTGCAGCCATTTTTCATTTCGCCACAGATATGTTGTCTCTGTGATGTGTCTGTCTACACGGTCGGGGCACCTGAAGGCTACTGGGTTCAAAACGCACACACTGCCTAATCAATTTTTTTGAAGTTTCCTGATCTAATGCAGAATAATTAGCAGCTCTGGGAATCTGTGGGTCACCTAAGGGTGATGCGTTCCTCTCACGGCTCATCATGTCATAATAATGTCTCCAACAACAAGTGCTGTGGCCGAGCTCCGTCAGCCCCTCTTCCAGGCAGCAGTAAGTAGGTGATTCATGCCGTTTTCAAACACAATAGGCAAGTGGATGAGAGCAAATGGACCATATTATTTTGTTCACCGACCAGAATAATTGTTAGTCAAACTGAGAAGTTCCGAAAGGTCCAGTAGGAGAATACTACTGTTTCTGTACTGCTCCTATAGTCATGGGAAATGCGAAATGTAAACGTTACCTTGGTCAACCATGAATCTTAACTTCTGGATTGTGGCCAAGTTACCACTCACTCTGTATATGCCATCACTTTGCAGACCTGTGGAGATATATATAAAAAGTATAACCATAGAAAATCCTGATGTAGATTTTACTTTCCCCATTATAATGCCATGTCAATCCATCCATTGAAATGCATGCACTCTAAACATGACAGAACTATTGTACAGAAAATTAAGTTGCTGTTATAGATGACACTTACATATTGACATTTAGATTGTAAACTTAAACACAGTCAGATTGCTAAGCCTTATACGTCTCAAAGGTCTGCTATGCCCTTCCATACTATGACTGTAAGCATGCTTGCAACTAAGTTGAGTCAGTCACTACTTTCTATATAAATTGTACAGTGTTGCACACTGCACTGATTACGCAATGATAATGCATTGCCATTTCAGATATCAGAGTAGTGTGTCAGAAGTCTGTTTATTTGAAGCCTTGTTTCCTAGCTGATCTAGTAAAGACTTTTGATATTTACCCCGTCTTTCTACTTCCTGTATGCATAGCCTGATGAACTTCGGCACTGTGGTTCCCTCACGACTGCACAGGGTCAGTATGTGGCAACCAAATACTCGATCTGAAGAAGAGAAGAACAGACACATTTCTACATTTGCATTTATATTTATGTCACACGTATCAATGTCAGTTGATTCAATGGCAGTTATTCAACTGTCAGTCAGAACACCACCACCATGAAGAGCGGGGAAAAGGGACAAGATGTGGCTTCTTGGTGTGAGCCTATACAAGAAAAAGTAGGTCAGGAAGTTGCAAGCACAAGGTCTGTCACATACTGTAGGTCACTATGTGAGAGGCTCACTGGACAGTGTCATAGACCGGTCATGAGCCTATGTTCACATCCTATGTTCACCATTTGGTGAGTCATTTCTCTTATTGATCAATATGGGTCAGAATCCTCCCCTAGGCACACAGCTTTCCCAGCTGTCACAACAGCCCCCATTTTCACATACGACACCACAGTAAACGCTGCATAATTGAAATGTATTTCGCCACATATTATGCATCATTACATTTGCTATATGCACCATCCAATTGTTCTTAATGGGTTCACTTTCCCAGTCTGTTGGTGTTAAGCCCAACCTTGAACAGAGTGTGGATGTTTTCAGAGTAGCCGGCTTTATTTAAGGGCCAACAGCAAACCTCAGGCCGAGTTTTGTCGATACAAAAGGTACCAAGTCAATGGGATTCATAATCAATCGGTTTTCATTTAATGTGGGGCCAATGGAGCGCTCTCTAAAGCCTGGACTACTTCAAAGAAGGCCAGCTCTCGCTGCCATACCAGCGGTTGGGGGGGATCTGGGGGTAGGGGATGCACCAAATACACAGATGACTCTAAGGAGGCCACCTTTGCATGCTAAATCAACTTCAGAGAGCTGAGGGAACTTACAGAGGGGAAATAGGCAGGGGAAATGTGGGAGGCGTTGGGGTTGGGGTGGGGGTGGGGAGAAGAGACAGGCGCTCGAGGAGAAATCCTTCCTCGAGTGAGGGGAGTGCCACCGCCAGAGCAGAAACCTGATTTTCGGGGGGGCGCGACGCCACGCTCTGTGAAGTGGCTCGGCTTTGCCTGACGGCCGTGCCAGAGTCGGCAGTCTGGGGGCCACCTGCACCATGACTTAATCCCGGAGTGTTTTTATTTATGCCATCAATAACCTCCTCTCCCTTTGATCTGCCGGTTTTTGTCCTGTGGACACAACATTAAAGGAGGGACGTCTGGGAATGCGAACGGGGGGAATTTGAAAATACCGTTACCTTCTTCTAAGGCTTCCACAATGTGCTTAAAAATACCCTTTTAATGGTGTACATGCCCTCAACCGGTAAATGTACTCTTTGCTTTGAGCTTCAGCATCCTTCTGTCCTGTAATGGCATAATTTGTCAAGAGAGAAATTATTATATACATCATAATGTGTTTTTCTCTCTTTCAAGAATGCATACACATAAAAAAAACACTTGTATAGACTTGCGGTGTATCCAAATCATACTGAATTTACCTTAACAAGTAACGATTCCTTAACTAACCCCAAGTCTGAAATGACCATTTCAAAGCCAGAGGCTGTCAGGATCTTTCAGAGGGAAAGGAATAAAACACAGCTTCCCTCCAAACAAAAGCCATGTGTGTTATTGTGCAAGTGATTGTTGCCGTGCAAACAAGTGTCCGAGTCCAGATGGCCGCGGCTTCAGCAAACGCTCACCTTTAATGAGGCCCTTCTCCTGCAGCGTCTTCATGGAGGGCCGCCGTGAGATGAACTTCTTCAGTCTGTTCTTCACGCCGTTCTTGTCAGCACTGTCTGAGGCGCTGTGCTTCAGCTTTGCGGACGAGAACACTGGTGAGAAACAGAGACAGACAGACAGACAGACAGACAGACAGACAGACAGACAGACAGGCAGGCAGGCAGACAGACAGACAGGCAGGCGGGAGGAGAATAGAATGTGAAAATGAGGACCAAAAATTTTATGAAAGTTGGCAGCACCCTGAGTGAGACAGCATGTGTACATAACTGCCAGAGAATTATTTGGCAGCTCACAACTAAGGCAAAAATATTTATCAATCAGCAAAAAATAGTTGTTATCAAGTGCCTCCCCCTGATCATTTAAACCTGATGACAATTTGACAATATTTGTAAAGACTCAAGACTATTAGACATTCATCAGTATTCGACTCCATAACCAACCATGTTAAGAGGTCAAGAGGTAGAAGTTCGTAAGATAGGCACAAAACTTCAACCTGACACAAGCAAGAAAAGCATTGGTGTTTTAAACAGTTAGCGTTATTACTGATGCGTCTCATATATTTGTGTTGGTGCATTTAATTTCCCCATTATTCATTAGAACCTCTTCCTGTGATTTGCTCTCCTACCAGCCAACCTCTCCCGTATCAGTTCAAAACGCGAGCACAACGACCTCCGCATGGGAGAAGGCCACTGCCTGGGAATATCTAAATGCATGTACGGGCTGTGGGAAAACCTGTGCCCTGCAGCCACTGGAGAAGATTGTCTTCTCCATGTACACAAATTAGCGAGATTATCGCCAGTAGCATCACAAAAGACCAACGGTTCAAAATAACAAAGAGAGACTGGAGTTAGGCTCTTATCTTGTCCCTGATCTCTAATTAGGATTTTAATATGATCACCCAACATTGCCATCAATATATATATATTTTTTTTTACTGTGTATAAATTGATGAGATTGACTTGAACCATTGACAGGGATTTGCATAATTGCTCTGTGACATATGCTGACATAATGTTAATTAGCATGCTCATGTCACTTTTACCAGTGCTTCTCCACAAATCAACATTTTTCCCACACAACACAAGAATATTAAACACAACACACACTTACTGTACATGAAATAAGAGAATGACTCTGTTTTCCCAAACAGTGAGCGAATGATGTCATCAAAGTGAAATGGAAGTATCACGGTGAAATTTAATATTTTTTTAAAAAGTGATATTAAAAATGTCTCATTTAATCCGGCCAAGTACAAAAATGTCTGTTGGAGGGTGGGGTGGGAGTGGTGCAGATGTCAGGCCATAATGATACATGATGTTACATTGAAAACGCTTGTTTCTGTAACAAAATTGATTTTGTCAGAAGCAGTCTGTAAACATTTGCTTTTTGCACTGCTAGAGTATTCCAGTAACAAGATGGGGGTCACGGCTTCAGCTTCAAGGGAAGGCAGATATTAATAAAACGCCTTGCACTGGTGCACTCCAAGTCTCTCTGGATAACAGCCCTCTGCTGAGTGTGGACCTGTGGCTTGGGTGTTTAGTAGTACTCACTGAGGGATCGCCGGTGCTCAGGTTTGGGTTCTTTGACTGCGGGGGCCTCTGAAGTTCGCCTGGAGAGATACTCGGTGCTGTTGGACCTTTGCATGCCCGGCCTGCCCATTGGCCTTCCCGCACCGCTGCACTTCAGAATGGATGACACCAGAGAAGCACTGGTTAGAACTTTAGAACACGACAGAACTCTTAGATTTTAGAACATAGGAGACACTACGGCAAAAGACTCGAATCTCATTAAAAATATGTCCTGTGTCCTTTGACAAGGAATGATGTAATTTAAGGAAACCAATGTTTGCTAATTAATCATTTGTGTCATGTTGCGTTATTTGCAAACTCACATAGTCACACAGTGTATGTGTTACTTAAATAATTGTTATCAAGGTTGGAGTTCAATTTGAAAACTGAAAAAGACCTACTGATCTGTCGGCTGTCTGTTTGATAGCATCACGCCATTTGCTTATTGTAGGGAAGTCATCAGATTGAAGGAGGTACTCATCACCAGCATAGGTAGTTATCTACAAATGAGGAAAAAATTAAACAATTACAGTTTAAACTGTAAACAACAAATGTATCGTAACACCCCCAATGATCACCACTTTTGTTCAGAAATTCTAAAACAACGATGTTTTTTAACACTTCAAAATAACATTTGCTAAATTAACCTTACATTTTTCAGTAGCCATTGGTGTGTAGATTTGAACAAAATCTGGTATGGTTCTTAACGGGTGCATTTACTGCCTGAAATATCCGATTTTGTTTACCATGCTTGGAGTTATAGTGCTGGCCTTATGGGTCGTGAACGGTTAGACTGAGAATTCTCGTCATGAAATAAAAATTCCACTGGAGCTCCAAGCGGTTGTGTACACGCAACCTTACAACACTGTTTACAGCTCTTTGAGTCACGGTAAAATGTCATTTTTCCGGTACATAGCTAATTTAGATACACCTATGGTGTGGGTGGTTGCGTTTCTTTAGGAGTCCGCTGTCTTGGTTTGTATAGAAATGGATATTAAGTGACACATACACGCAAGACGGTGGAAATACGGGACCGACGGTAATAGGGGGAGTTCCGATAGGCCTACATCCTAAAATTAATTTCTATCTGCAATACAGAAACAGATGTGTATTTTAAAAAATAAAGAATCTCTACAGCATATTATGCTAATTCACCAACATTCATAAAGTGTTGCATATTTATATAAAATTATGAACACATCAGTTAAATATCACGTTTCTTTTGTTTGGGGCAGTGAATATGCTGCATGTCAAAAGCCTTGCGTTTGCTGTCACTGTCAGAAGGAACACTATACCAAATGACATGTATCATTCAAATCTAATTAGTTAAACTTTACAACCATTTGTAGGTCACCGACATGACATAGGAAAGCTGTCAAATGTGATATATTGGGCTTCACTGTGAAGAGATTTAGGCTCGACTGGGATAACTGTATTCTGAGTGAAAGGATGTACTGTAGTCTTCTGCATTCAGTACAACTGTGGGTTTCAACAGGGCTGTGTTGCATTCAGTCTGAGCTTTTAAAAGATGTTAGAGGACTGAATCAAAGTTCTCTTGGTGGAGAATACAATTAGTGAGATACTTGTCAACTAAATATTGAGCCTGTTGTGCATTTCTCCGACAGCACAGTAACATCACTTGGCACCGTCAAATGGAATAAGCGCTCCACATGTAAAACTATGGTAAACAGTGGCATTAAGGTCACCATTGTCGTGTACGCTTGAAACTGAAATGATACAAAGCTACATTCACGACATTCATGATTAAACAATGTAACAGAGACACATGCAGTACAATTTCACGTGGTAGGTTTTCACCAAAAAAATTGGTATGAAACCTGAGTTGATACTGCAAAAAATACAGTTGAGTAGGCCTACAACACAAAATGTGACCACACCACACAGACTCCCAAAGTTTTTGCGCGCTACTGAGAACTTTGCTGACTTTGTGATAGGGCGTCAAGAGAGTTTCGAAAACGCTTTTGGGGGGTTGCCTTAGAAAAAAATAATGAAAAGAAAGGATGAAAAGGTCTGGGGCCAGGCACGTCAGCCTGTGTTTGTGACTCCACTGTTTTTGGGTAACGGATATGTGAACAAGCATGTTTGTTTTGGAGCGCAAGCTTTCCTGGAGGCTGAACACGACAATCAGAGGGGGGGCTGTAGAACTGGGAAAGATCAGGTTTCGGGTAAAGTGCCTGTGCAAAAGGCACTGCCCTTAAACTCCTCTTCAGCTGATCTGATCACTATCAGTCTTCCTTTGTGCCCGTAACACGCAGTTTAGATTCGAGCCATTTCACTCTTGTGTGTGTTTTACGATGCACACATTTATCACGTTATGCATGATTGGTCAACATGGAGAAGAAGAAGCAGCAGGGAGAAATACATGACATCTTCCTGTTTTATCCGTTCATTAATGTGTGTGTGTGTGTGTGTGTGTGTGTGTGTGTGTGTGTGTGTGTGTGTTTGTGTGTGTGTGTGTTTGTGTGTGTGTGTGTGTGTGTGTGTGTGTGTCTATATGTGTGTGTGTGTTTGTGTGTGTGTGTGTGTGTGTGTTTGTGTGTGTGTGTGTGTGTGTGTGTGTGTGTGTGTGTGTGTGTGTGTGTGTGTGTCTATATGTGTGAGGTACTCAAAGACCCATGTGTACAGGCTATCCTCAGCTGATGAGCTGAGACCTTACAGTACATTGCATTGTCAGGATTAGGCCCAAATCCACTGGCCTTTTTGCACGATAACGACACTTTCTTCGCGGCTTAATCAGAAAGTGAAAAAAAAAAATCTCTCTGCCACCCCGGCACATCAAACATCTCTCTAAGAGTCTGAGTCATAGATCCACTGAAGATTACCAATGACTTTAAAAGGACAACAGCAACAGTCCTCTCAAAGCCTATTCACTTGGTTAATGAAAAACAGGATGAGAAGCTCCTCCAAGTACACTGCGCTCCCTATCCCGCCTCATCTTCTGACTACTCGCCGACGGTAATCTCGCTAAGCAGAGGTATGATAACGTGCTTGAATGTAACTGTGCATTCGGATGCAATCTCCATAATCCGGTTGGATATTAATGTCCATGTTTGGTATTTAAAGGGCTGGACAAGTACGGCAGTGACTGTAACTCGTGGTGTCATTTGCTTCATTTACTATGTAAAGGCAGTGCCCCACACACACACACACACACACACACACACACACACACACCCAAGGCTTTTGGGGAGTGGGGGCAATGGGGGGAGTGGGGGAGGGTTGTCATTCCGTCTCTAGATTCTACAGAAATTCCACAGGATGGGTTGGAATAATAAGTGCATCACTGTTCCATGCCGGTTTGTTTATTATGTTTCTTGTAACGTTGCTGTGACAAAGACAGAGATCTCCACCTTTCCCTCCCTCCCCAGTCCCAGTCCAAATCCTTTCCAGTTAATATCTGATGCCCTTCAGACTCCATATGAGAGCATGTTGTGCACAGTGTCCGCCTGAAGAACAAACATCTTTGAATTAGATACAATCACTCATAAAAAAATGTCCAAATCTCAGACACATTTTGTTTTGACAGTGTTGTTTATGTTGATCTCTTCATTGGTATTATACTGTATATATTAAGAGTTCATGAACATCAGCTCAATAAATTGCTCAACATCTCTGTCTGAGGAGTCAAGCATTCAACCAGATGATCCGTCAACCAAGTATGTTTTCCTGAACAGCACACTGCCCAATGCTTCAAACTGACACGTTTGTGATCATGAAACGCTTGGCTTTCATCTCATTCATATACATATTGTCCTGTCTAATGTATATCTAAGCCTAATGGGCAGTGTAATTTATCCAAGTCATTATGCTGGTACTCAAAGGAAAGACTCAAAGGTTGAATTGAATCAACTAGATGAGGTGATAAACAGTCTGAAAGCCCTGGCTCTTGAATGGCCTGAAAACTATACTACGCGAATGAGGTTTAGCCTATTAATTCCCTTAATTGTTAGGGAGAATGTAAATGTGAATGACTGTAACTATGGCAAAGTTTTGTTTTGAATCAAGTAATGAAAAAGAATATGAAATAGATTTCTTTTCTTGATGCTCTGCTTATTAAGAGCGATTCTGAATGTCTCGGCTTTATTTTGACAATTCATTAATATTTAAATATGCACAGTGCTACAAAGGAGAGAATGCCATTTGTGCTTTAAAATTTGCATTTTGCTGTTAAATTAAACATTAATTACAGAGCAACATAAAGAAACAATTCAACTTTGAAGCAATCTAGATTGCCGGGTTAATTATTTCTAATTTGCAACAAATCTGCAGATCTGTCTATGAGTGCAGAGTATTGGATTGTGGGGACAAAACAAAGGCAGAGTGGAACCAGTCGACATAGAGTGTTACCAGGGTGCGTGTGAGGGGTTCAAATACATTGCAAGTTATTATTTCAAGGCAGAGTTTGAAGTTTCCATTTACTCAGAAATGTGCTCAGATTACTTATGAGAAGTTATGAGTCAAACTTAAGGTGCATTTCAGAGAGCATTTCATACCAAAGCAAGCAAATGGACACACGGCTGTTCAGAATATATGGGAACGCTGCTTTATGTATATTAAAACTGCAACACACAGACAGTCTATGATTTAATACACTGCATGTCTGAGAGTCTGGTGTTGAGAGTCTTGTGGTTTAGCCATGGCGGCAGGTCAGCTGTAAGTTGTTATGTATCAATTCATTATTTTGAATCTCAGTCCTTCCCTTCACTTCATTAACGGAACAAAAACATTTATTCCCCTCATTCTTGCAGTATGATATATTAATATCAATTAACAAAACAAAATGCTGACAGCAATCCTACAAAATGGCTGTTTCACCTTTGAATGCAAACAGAGAGATGATTAAGAGATCTTAGTCTTAATGGGAATCTTGGGGGTCTGGTTTGTGTTGTGTGTTTATTTCTATCTCCACGGCTACAAGTCTTTTTGTAAACAGCCCTCTCCGCTTTACTGACTGACTCTGTGTGTGTGATCATGATACTGAGTGACAGGAGTTTTCCTCCTCGACTCCATCGGCTGAACTAGACATTGCACTAATTAATTGATGCGGAATAACACAAATAACAAGACTCTATTGAAGACAGGAGGCTTAGCCATCCTCACACACCAACTCCCCACCCTCCACCCTCCATGTCAGCGGGAATCAAACAGTTTTTGTCCCTTTGCCTCTCATCACTAGTCACCCATGCTTTATGCCCATAAGGTGCAGTTATAGCTGAGGCCGAGGCCTGACACCGTGTCGCTGAAGAACTTCACATGCACCACCCCCGTCCCCCCTACGCGCGCGCGCGCGCGCGTGCGTGTGTGTGTGTGTGTGTGTGTGTGCACGCACATCAGGCCTAAAGAGGTACCACATGAACAGCAACAATATGCAACTCATCACACCAGAGGCGGCTCTAATGGCTTTAATGAATATCATCTGAGATGATCCTGTAAGTGTCTCTCTCACAGTGCCTCAATGAGAAGATGAGCAACACAATCTATCAGTTTAATACCCAAGCCATTGGCAAGCCGCGCATTTCAACCACGCAACATGGCGGTGATTTATTTTTTTAATGTGGGCCTTGTTGATGATCCCACAGTAACAGGCATTATTTTAGATGCTGTGCTGCTGTTGAAACATGACAACATGCAACCTTTGGTGATGACAGTTCTAGCATGAGCTCATGCAGATATCCATCTGAAGGCTTAGGAAAAACAAAATACTCTGTATCGGCATTGATCCTGCTGAAAGCATTTCAGTGAATTCGGCAAAAAGTGTAATGCCTTATGAATGAAGGACTGTACCTTTAAATGAAATGCTGTAAAAAAAAGTCTGACTTTCTTGAACCTAACTTCTGCAACATTTAGAAACTCAAAGCGAAACGTGAGTCCCATGGGTGGCACTACTACCTACACCATGGTGGTCGGGGAGGTGAGAAAGCAGAAAACTGACCTCTGTGCTGTGACTCGCATGAGAACTGTGTGGGCACCTCACCTTGAGCACATTTCATAAGCCGTGTGTGGCCTGCAACTGCCTGAGAGCCTATTTTTTTTTCTTCCTTTTTCGCCGTGGAGCTCGTCTCCTTGCCAAGTTATTACGCCACAGTGTGGCACCATGCCAACCCCCATTAGCGGCACACAGGGCAGGAACTTTCTCTGGGGGTGTAATACATGCAGGGGCTTAATAAATAAACATTTGTACATAATTAGAGAATGTGCATTCACTCTCAGAGCTTCATTTGAATTAGTAACCCAATTAGCATGTCTCATTTGCTGGGGATAGATTGCATGTATCGTCTTGTATTTTTTAGGTGGTGATGAGTAACACATATTTGGGAGACGTAATTCTCGGATTTATAAGTATTAATTCTCTTTCAAAGACTGCATTCTTCTTTGTAGCACCCGACAGTCAATGCCAGGCAACAGCAGTGCAAGTTATGCTGCACCTTAAGGACCTGCCTTGAGTGTAATATGGCCACAATCCTAAGAACCAAGTGATAAAAAACAGGAAACATGCCACACAAGTTGAAGGATTGAAAGACTGAATTTGAATTCTGAAGCAATCAGGCGGGCGACGTGTGCTTAAAGCGGATGGCATTAGGACAGCCAGGTCAAGGCCCATGAGGCTGATGAAAGAACTGACCGCTGGGCTCCGTGATCAAATCCTATTGTTCCAGGCGTTTCGCCAGATTTAATCTCATTCTTGCTCAAACTGTTTATCTTTCAAGATGGTCACTGCAGTCGCTGCTGCTCATCTTAGCAAGTTGACATGTTGGGTGTTGGAAACGTTTACTACTGTTTTAACAGATATGTTCTTAGATAACAGGTGCTCATTGTCCTAATGAGCCAAATATTGAATGGCAATGCATATTCATATGCATATAAGGGAAGTGTGTCAAATATAAAGTGAATTGGAAGTTGATCAGCCCTACAACAAAGCTGCACAAAGGTGGAAAAGCTAATCCAACGACTTTAACATCATCAAACATTTAACATTTTATTATAATGGAGAATATACATAATTTCAATGCCTTATCAACAAGGGAGGAAAGGGAGGGCTCCTGCAACACTGTGAGGGAGTACTGTAACTCGACAGTGTTGACCTAAACCTACCCCACCCGTTCAAACTCCTACCATCCGATCCCTTGCCAGAATAACATGCCTTCAGTACTGGTCATTATCCAAAAAGGGTCAGGTGTAATGTTCACTTTCTCTGTGAATAAATTAAACTTTCTTGTGATTAATGATGAAGAAATGCTTTGTTATATGGTGGTGGGCCAAAACGGAGAGAAAAATATCACTCATTATTTTCTAGCCTCAGGTATGGTTTCATCATCTAAGATGTTTTTGTCCTCTTGCCTTTTGTTTTTTCAGACTGACAAACATTGGGCTAAAACTGTGTAACATCTCAAAAACAAGAGTCAATACAGTCGTCTGTTCAAGCCATGCATCGCTAGCCACTCAGCGGCAAAGAGTCTGTTAATGAGGAAGTTTTGATCAACAGCTGGGAACTTGTCCTCTTTCTGTAGGTTATAGACCGAAAACTTCCACATTTCCTTTAATCTTTTCATGTAAATTTTTAGTTTTAGCCTCGTGCCTCAAAACAAAAAAAAGGAAGAGCTCAGTTGTATATGTACGGAACGGAAAGATCCTTGTGGAAAGACTGCAAGTCACCCAGTTGTTGAAAACACACCGCCTTACGCTGTCAAACTTGCGTTGCGTGTGTAGCGTGTGTCCTTGTGACGAAAGCTGTGGTCACTCAAGTTGGGGTCAGAGGAGACTGCTTCCTCTCCTCTCTGGTGTGATATTTAAACCGACAGCCCGGTGGAGGGGGTTAAGAAACAAAGACCAACAGACACAGTCACTGCCAGTGAAGCTCTCCTTTTACACAGCGGGTTTGGGTCAGCATTCTTTCCACGCTGGTGAGACACACAATAAGAATGAGTAGAGCTCGAAAAAACATCCCGCTACATTTTTTTTTATCTTTCCAGGAGGTTTGGATTCACCCCCTTAACAGTTATTGTTACCGATTGTCGAATGATAGGTGAATGGTTACAGGAATCAGCCATTGTTTTCAGTGTGGAAAAAAGAGTCTGTTTGGGAGGGCAGGAGGGTGGCATCATCTCGAAGGCGTTGTAGGGTATCATCTGCCCGGGCTGACAGCCAAAACAAATGTTTCGAGAAAAGACAGTACAGCGACTTATCTTAGATAACCTATCTTCAGTGAATTAGTTTTATGTTGTATGCTATTTGCAATAGTGTAAATATCCTGTAAATATCCTGTAAATGTCCTGTGTGTGTGTGTGTGTGTGTGTGTGTGTGTGTGTGTGTGTGTGTGTGTGTCTCTCAGGCATTCATAGAATATGCAGTGTGGAGAAAATGTGCCACCCTTTGTGGGAAATAATCATACAAAAGGAACAAAGGGAAAGAAAGATAGCACAGAAATGACCCCACAGCTGAATAAATATGGTTGAATGTCATCCGCATACAATATGAGGTAACAAGTTATGTCCAATAAATTAAATAGTAACTCCATAGTTATTACAGTACCCGACTCTAATTTCTTGCAATAACAAGTCCATAATGAAACAATAATGGTAGCAAGTTCGCATTTAAACAAGTGGTCACATGCTATTTGTGTTTAAATAAAATGCTGACTTCCCAATTATGAATGAATTTCCCGGTAAGTCTTGCAGGTGATACACATTATCCTGTGGCTGTAGACCTGTTCAGCTGAAACTGTATCCAGCTCGAACATGTTAGTGATCAGCGGAAGGACAGTTTATATTTCATCAGGGGTATGAGAGGCCTTCCTGTTGGAACAGTGTAGCTTCCACAGACTGCGCATGTTTGGTATTTCTGATCTCTGCGGAAAACAGCTGGCCCACTTGAAAGAGGAGCAAGGATGAGCGGGGTGTCCACAGGGTCTGGACCTCCAACTTCAGCTGTCTAATCTGACACTGACCACGGCACCCACGGGGAATAGTCCTGCATTGGCTTGTAGGAGAACAATAGCAATGACGTGCTAAAAGAGAAAAGACTCCTGTCAAGCGCCTATCTGATTTCAACATGTACACAGTCAGCGTCCATGCTCTAGACAGTGACTATGTGGTGAGCCATGCTGTCATCTAGCCTGGAATGCTTAGAGGTAAACCCAAACACGCTGTTTTGATCATCACTCAGTGTGTTCAGTCTAGAAATCGTTATATATTACATTTTTATGTTAACTGATATGCTAAATAAAATGTTTAAGTTTCCACCAATATTACCCTGATGGTGGCCTTTAGTGCTCTTAGTCATGTGCACTTATATAATCACCTCCAAAAACATAATCTCAGTCCTGTCCCTGGACTATTAGCAGCCACAGCACTGATGAAGTGGTGTGCAGCATTATGCATTAGTACACTGATAAAATCTTTTAATGAGGCATGAGGAAAGTCTCCTAGCAGCCTTATTAATGCATCTCCTCATTCTTATCTCGAATTCCCTTCGATTATTGTGTTTTTACGAGCTGCATGTGATTAAAAGGTCTGCCATCAAATCTCACTACAGTTGTTGCGATTCTTTTTTTAAATCAAACATAGCAAAAATGCCAGCAAGCACCAAACACTGGGATTCATAGCTTACTTGGCTCAAAAGAGCAATTACATTTTAGTAATCCTCAAAGTAGCAAGGAAATCAGCATCCTTGTACGGTGAAGGGCATGCAGGGAGATGACAAAAAGATGATAATGAAAAAACGGAACCGTTAAAGGGATTGCAACTTGAGCACGGATCAAGATACTTAAGAGCGATCAAACCCAGATATATGAAAAAACATGCACTTTTCTTAATCACGCCTATGCTTCGTGTTACTTTTTATGTCCTGTAGTGAGATGGGAGATTTTTGGTTGGTGGTTGGGGTGGGGTTGGGGGGAGTAGTGGTTTAGCGCCTCTTTTAGATAGTGAATCTAACCCTGACTGGCGAATGAATTAACAGCAACTTTCAGCACTAATTTTAATTTTAATCCTGGCCGTGATTGACAATGTTGTCAGACCTTGAAATGGCTCTGAGCCATCATTACAAGCACTTCTGTGTCCGTAGAACTTGGGATTACTTAAGATTATGTCGTAATGCCTCTTTAATCTTTGCCGCAGCAAGAGTCACGGGCCAAATACTGGACAGTAGAGTAACACTCGGCGGTGATGAAATGTCTTAAACATGTGATGAGATCTGGATTCAAACTCTCATCCTCATTCCCCATCCAGGGTTCAACACACACACACACACACACACACACACACACACACGCACGCACACGCACACACGCACGCACGCACGCACGCACACACACACACACACACACACACCCTCCCTCTATCACCGCTTATTCATGAGCAAACTCTTTCATCGTCAATTAATTCACCGTGGTTAGCCTTACCCTCAAAGCCCTTATCCAAAGATTATCTCTCTTAAGGCAATAAGAAAAAGGCACATAAACTTTTGAGTCCACGCAGGAAAGAAAAGGGGAAACAAATGACTGGATAGAGATAGAGACTTAAAGGCACGTAAGTCGATGGCCCTATTTCTCTTCTCCACAAATGCAATCCAACAAAATGAAAGACTAATTTCGTTTTCTTCCTTGAGCAGGTGGTTGACCAACGGGATGAGAGGGACTTTGTCCAATCTCATCTGAAGTTAGGTATAATCTGGAAGAAATCTGCCGCTCATCACGACCGACGGCTCTCTTCCTGTGTAATCACACCCCACCATGCAAACACACGCTCCATGTGGCGGACAGTGAAGAGAGCACGCAGCTGCGATAGCAACAGAAACCCGCTGGACTGTGGTCATTTCGCTATTTTCGGGTGCAGGATTGAACGTAATCATTTTGGAAATGTCAGCGAGACCCCTAGACACAGCGATGTGATGCTAACAAAATACGTCAGACGTCACTGTTCCTGACTTCAAATAAACACTTCCCCCGAGAAAGTAAGCATGTGTTTTTTTTTACACATTTACCCTATAGTGAACTCCTACCACTGATCACCCAATGTATTTCTTAAGGAGGGGGCATCAGTGAAATGCCTCCTCCTTTGAGGCCTTCTGGTCCTCAGTGACTGACCCCTGCCTGTGCCCACTGAGTCCACTGGGAGGCATGTTCCCTCTCTTACCCCTCTCTCTGCTCACGAGTCCTGACAGGCCATAGGTTAGAGAGAGCCTTGAGAGACTATCACTACAGCCCAAACTCAAGCATCCCCCGTGCCTCTCCATGTCGTGCTGGACCTCATACTGCCTGCTGTGTTTCATTACATGAGCCTACTTCCTCAAGCAGAGTTATTTTATTTTTCACATGTTAGCTCTTCATCAGTCATAGTTTATTGAGTGAGTTATCATAATTAGAAATACTTCCAAAGTATATACTCATTAGTTACTCTTCATTGGCTCCCTATAGCATATACACTACCGTTCAAAAGTTTGGAGTCACATAGAAATGTCCTTGTTTTCATCATCAATGACTGTTGTAGAAAGAAATAGCTAAATGAGTATACAGTTGCCCATTATCAGCATCCATTCATCCAATGTTCCAAAGGCACATTCCGTTTACTAATCTGATATCATTTTAAAAGGCTAACTGAGAAAACATTGGAGAACCATTTTGCAATTATGTAAGCACATAATGTAATCTGAAAACTGCTGCCCTGATTAAAAAAAACAACGCAACTGATCTCAGCTGATGTTCTGTCTATAATGGAGTGGAAGGGAAATTTCGAAGTAACCCCAAACTTTTGAACGGCAGTGTACCGTATTTTCCGGACTATAAGTCGCACCGGAGTATAAGTCACACCAGTCAAAAAATGTGTCATGAAGAGAAAAAAAACATATATAAATATATATATATATGTTGCATATGTTGACTATAAAAAAGTGCTAGTCCACCATTTTTTTTTCCATTGTTGATAACAGGTATTTTTATCATTGATATTGTTGTTGTTATTACTGATATTATCATTATGCTTAATGCAGGCCTTTTGACTTTATTTCAAAGCATTATTTTCAATTTTATATACTGTAAGTCACTTTGGACAAAAGCATCAGCCAAATACCATAAAGATAAACATAAGCATAGTCAAACCAATTATTGAACAGCATTTTTGTGTAAAGGCCCTCCATTAATTTGTTTGATATGTTTATACATTTTGTGAGATTGATCTATATTCCTGCTTACCTGAATCACATGCTTCCGGCTTGACTTATCCTTTGTCCATTCCACACTGGCGCCACGAAGGTCCACTTCATCTGGTCGGTTTCCAGGCTTCTGAATCACGGAAAGTGAGCAGAAATCCAAGTGAAACAAACTGAGATAGCTTTCATTTTATAGTATAGAGGAACCATAATCTTCTATTTCAATAGTTAACATTTTAGTATGGTACTGTAGTAGTATAGTAGCACTCTATTTTCTCCAAAGAAAGCTAAACACTTTGAATACAGAGTCATTGCCAAATATCAAAACCAGTCAGAAAGAATGTATTTATGAAA